>NC_135483.1:84096577-84239448 GCF_052094955.1 Ictidomys tridecemlineatus
ACCAATCCCACTTGGCTCGCCAAATTTCGTTCTTCTAGGTTAAACCGTTCGTTGGCAGTAACCGGTTTCATTTTGAGGTTTCACTCTGTTTTCTCCTATAGGGATACATGTATTTGGAACCCTAAATCAAACACGGTTGGTGCTAGCTCTTTGAAACTTGACACAATAAAGCAGTTTCAAGTTCTATCTCTATGGTTTGTTTGCTGTTGATGTAGCACTAAGCAGAGACTGGCGAGAATCACTTTCATGGAAAGGGCCTGCCAAGCTTCCAAAAAAGTACGAGTTGCCTGAAATCTCAGCACACACTTTTTCACCCAATCTTGATGAAACTTTCAGGTAATGATCAGTACACCAATCCCACTTGGCTCGCCAAATTTCGTTCTTCTAGGTTATACCGTTCGTTGGCAGTAACCGGTTTAATTTTGAGGTTTCACTCTGTTTTCTCCTATAGGGATACATGTATTGGAACTCTAAATCAAACATGGTTTTGTGCTAGCTCTTTGAAACTTGACACAATAAAGCAGTTTCAAGTTATATCTGTATGGTTTGTTTGCTGTTGATGTAGCCCTAAGTAGAGACTGGCGAGAATCACTTTCATGGAAAGGGCTGCCAAGATTCCAAAAAACTACGAGTTGCCTGAAATCTCAGCAAACACTTTTTCACCCAATCTTGATGATACTTTCAGGTAATGATCAGTACACCAATCCCACTTGGCTCGCCCAATTTCGTTTTTCTAGGTTAAACCGTTCGTTGGCAGTAATCGGTTTCATTTTGAGGTTTCACTCTGTTTTCTCCTATAGGGATACATGTATTTGGAACTCTAAATCAAACACGGTTTGTGCTAGCTCTTTGAAACTTAACACAATAAAGCAGTTTCAAGTTCTATCTCTATGGTTTGTTTACTGTTGATGTAGCCCTAAGCAGAGACTAACGAGAATCACTTTCATGGAAAGGGCCTGCCAAGCTTCCAAAAAAGTACGAGTTGCCAAAATCTCAGCAAAAACTTTTTCACCCAATCTGATGAAACTTTCAGGTAATGATCAGTTTACCAATCCCAATTTGCTCGCCAATTTCGTTCTTCTAGGTTAAACCGTTCGTTAGGAGTAACCGGTTTCATTTTGAGGTTTCACTCTGTTTTCTCCTGTAGGGATACATGTATTTGGAACTATAAATCAAACACGGTTTTTGCTAGCTCTTTGAAACTTGACACAATAAAAGAGTTTCAAGTTCTATCTCTGTGGTTTGTTTGCTATTGATGTAGCCTAAGCAGAGACTGGCGAGAATCCCTTTATGGAAAGGGCCTGCGAAGCTTCCAAAAAACTACGAGTAGCCAGAAATCTCAGCACACACTTTTTCACCCAATCTTGATGGAACTTTCAGGTAATGATCAGTCCACCAATCCCACTTTGCTCGCCAAATTTCGTTCTTCTAGGTTAAACCGTTCGTTGGCAGTAACCGGTTTCATTTTGAGGTTTCACTCTGTTTTCTCCTATAGGGATACATGTATTTGGAACTCTAAATCAAACATGGTTTGTGCTAGCTCTTTGAAACTTGACACAATAAAGCAGTTTCAAGTTCTTTCTCTATGTTTTGTTTGCTGTTGATGTAGCCCTAAGAAGAGACTGGCGAGAATCACTTTCATGGAAAGGGCCTGCCAAGCTTTCAAAAAACTACGAGTTGCGTGAAATCTCAGCAAACACTTTTTCACCCAATCTTGATGATACTTTCAGGTAATGATCAGTACACCAAACCAACTTGGCTCGCCAAATTTCGTTCTTCTAGGTTAAACCGTTCGTTGGCAGTAATCGGTTTCAATTTGAGGTTTCACTCTGTTTTCTCCTATAGGGATACATGTTTTGGAACTCTAAATCAAACACGGTTTGTGCTATCTCTTTGAAACTTGACACAATAACGCAGTTTCAAGTTCTATCTCTATGGGTTTGTTTGCTGTTGATGTCGCCCTAAGCAGAGACTGGCGAGAATCACTATTATGGAAAGGGCCTGCCAAGCTTCCAAAAAACTACGAGTTGCCTGAAATCTCAGCACACACTTTTTCACCCAATCTTGATTAAACTTTCAGGTAATGATCAGTACACCAATCCCACTTGGCTCACCAAATTTCGTTCTTCTAGGTTAAACCGTTCGTTGGCAGTAACCGGTTTCATTTTGAGGTTTCACTCTGTTTTCTCTTATAGGGATACATGTATTTGGAACTCTAAATCAAACACGGTTTGTGCTAGCTCTTTGAAACTTGACACAATAAAGCAGTTTCAAGTTCTATCTCTATGGTTTGTTTGCTGTTGATGTAGCCCTAAACAGAGACTGGCGAGAATCACTTTCATGGAAAGGGCCTGCCAATATTCCAAAAAATACGAGTTGCCTAAAATCTCAGCAAACACTTTTTCACCCAATCTTGATGATACTTTCAGGTAAGGATCAGTACACCAATCCCACTTGGCTCGCCAAATTTCGTTCTTCTAGGTTAAACCGTTCGTTGGCAGTAACCGGTTTAATTTTGAGGTTTCACTCTGTTTTCCTCCTATAGGGATACATGTATTTGGAACTCTAAATCAAACACGGTTTGTGCTAGCTCTTTGAAACTTGACACAATAAAGCAGTTTCAAGTTCTATCTCTATGGTTTGTTTGCTGTTGATGTAGCCCTAAGCAGTGACTGGCGAGAATCACTTTCATGGAAAGGGCCTGCCAAGCATTCAAAAAACTACGAGTTGCCAGAAATCTCAGCACACACTTTTTCACCCAATCTTCATGAAACTTTCAGGTAATGATCAGTACACCAATCCCACTTGGATCGCCAAATTTCGTTCTTCTAGGTTAAACCGTTCGTTGGCAGTAACCGGTTTAATTTTGAGGTTTCAATTTGTTTTCACCTATAGGGATACATGTATTTGGAACTCTAAATCAAACACGGTTTGTGCTAGCTCTTTGAAACTTGACACAGTAAAGCAGTTTCAAGTTCTATTCTCTATGGTTTGTTTGCTGTTGATGTAGCCCTAAGCAGAGACTGGCGAGAATCACTTTCATGGAAAGGGCCTGCCAAGCTTCCAAAAAACTACGAGTTGCCTGAAATCTCAGCACACACTTTTTCACCCAATCTTGATGAAACTTTCAGGTAATGATCAGTACACCAATCCCACTTGGCTCGCCAAATTTCGTTCTTATAGGTTAAACCGTTCGTTGGCAGTAACCGGTTTAATTTTGAGGTTTCACTTTGTTTTCTCCTATAGGGATACATGTATTTGGAACTCTAAATCAAACACGGTTTGTGCTAGGTCTTTGAAACTTGACACAATAAAGGCAGTTTCAAGTTCTATCTCTATGGTTAGTTTGCTGTTGATTTAGTAATAAGCAGAGACTGGCGAATATCACTTTCATGGAAAGGGGTTGCCAAGCTTCCAAAAAACTACGAGTTGCCTAAAATCTCAGCAAACATTTTTTGACCCAATCTTGATGATTCTTTCAGGTAATGATCAGTACACAAAAACCACTTTCCTTACCAAATTTCGTTTTTCTACGTTAAACCGTTCGTTTGCAGTAACCGTTTTCCTTTTTAGGTTTCACTCTGTTTTCTCCTATAGGGATACATGTATTTGGAACTCTAAATCAAACACGGTTTGTGCTAGCTCTTTGAAACTTGACACAATAAAGCAGTTTCAAGTTCTATCTCTATGGTTTGTTTGCTGTTGATGTAGCCCTAAGCAGAGACTGGCGAGAATCACTTTCATGGAAAAAGCCTGCCAAGCTTCCAAAAAACTACGAGTTGCCTGAAATCTCATCAAACACTTTTTCACCCAATCTTGATGAAACTTTCAGGTAAGGATCAGTACACCAATCCCACTTGGCTCGCCAAATTTTGTTCTTCTAGGTTAAAGCGTTCGTTGGCAGTAACCGGTTTCATTTTGATGTTTCACTCTGTTTTCTCCTATAGGGATACATGTATTTGGAACTCTATATCAAACACGGTTTGTGCTGGCTCTTTGAAACTTGACACAATAAAGCAGTTTCAAGTTCTCTCTCTATGGTTTCTTTGCTGTTGATGTAGCCCTAAACAGAGACTGGCAAGAATCATTTTCATGGAAAGGGCCTGCCAAGCTTCCAAAAAACTACGAGTTGCCTGAAATCTCAGCACACACTTTTTCACCCAATTTTGATGAAACTTTCAGGTAATGATCAGTACACCAATCCTACTTGGCTCGCCAAATTTCGTTTTTCTAGGTTATAGTGTTCTTTGGCAGTAACCGGTTTCATTTTGAGGTTTCACTCTGTTTTCTCCTATAGGGATACATGTATTTGGAACTCTAAATCAAACACGGTTTGTGCTTGCTCTTTGAAACTTGACAAAATAAAGCAGTTTCAAGTTCTATCTCTATGGTTTGTTTGCTGTTGATGTAGCCCTAAGCAGAGACTGGCGAGAATCACTTTCATGGAAAGGGCCTGCCAAGCTTCCAAAAAACTACGAGTTGCCTGAAATCTCAGCACACACTTTTTCACCCAATCTTGATGAAACTTTCAGGTAATGATCAGTACACCAATCCCACTTGGCTCGCCAAATTTCGTTCTTCTAGGTTAAACCGTTCCTTGGCAGTAACCGGTTTCGTTTTGAGGTTTCACTCTGTTTTCTCCTATAGGGATACATGTATTTGGAACTCTAAATCAAACACGGTTTGTGCTAGCTCTTTGAAACTTGACACAATAAAGCAGTTTCAAGTTCTATCTCTATGGTTTGTTTGCTGTTGATGTAGCCCTAAGCAGAGACTGGGGAGAATCACTTTCATGGAAAGGGCCTGCCAAGCTTCCAAAAAACTACGAGTTGCCTGAAATCTCAGCACACACTTTTTCACCCAATCTTGATGAAACTTTCAGGTAATGATCAGTACACCAATCCCACTTGGCTCGCCAAATTTCCTTCTTCTAGGTTAAACCGTTTGTTGGCAGTAACCGGTTTCATTTTGAGGTTTCACTCTGTTTTCTCCAATAGGGATACATGTATTTGGAACTCTAAATCAAACACGGTTTGTGCTAGCTCTTTGAAACTTGACACAGTAAAGCAGTTTCCAGTTCCATCTCTTGTGTTTGTTTGCTGTTGATTTAGCCCTAAGCAGAGAGTGGCGAAAATTACTTTCATGGAAAGGGGTTGCCAAGCTTCCAAAAAACTATGAGTTGCCTGAAATCTCAGCCAACATTTTTTCACCCAATCTTTTTGATTCTTTCAGGTAATGATCAGTACACCAAAACCACTTTGCTCACCAAATTTCGTTCTTCTAGGTTAAACCGTTCTTTTGCAATAACCGTTTTCATTTTTAGGTTTCACTCTGTTTTCTCCTATAGGGATACATGTATTTGGAACTCTAAATCAAACACGGTTTGTGCTAGCTCTTTGAAACTTGACACAATAAAGCCGTTTCAACATCTATCTCTATGGATTGTATGCTGTTGATGTAGCCCTAAGCAGAGACTGGCGAAAATCACTTTAATGGAAAGGGGTTGCCAAGCTTCCCCAAAAACTACGAGTTGCATGAAATCTCAGCAAATACTTTTTTAACCCAATCTTGATGATTCTTTCAGGTAATGATTAGTACACCAAAGCCACTTGGCTCACCAAATTTCGTTTTTCTAGGTTAAACCTTTAGTTTGCTGTAACCGTTTTCATTTATAGGTTTCACTCTGTTTTCTCCTGTAGGGATACATCTATTTGGACCTCTAAATCAAACACGGTTTGTGCTAGCTCTTTGAAACTTCACACAATAAAGCAGTTTCAAGTTCTATCTCTATGGTTTGTTTGCTGTTGATGTAGCCCTAAGAACAGACTGGCGAAAATCACTTTCATTTATAGGGGTCGCCAAACTTCCAAAAAACTACGAGTTTCCTGAAATCTCAGCAAACATTTTTTTCACCCAATCTTGATGATTCTTGCAGGTAATGATCAATACACCAAAACTACTTGGCTCACCAAATTCTGTTTTTCTAGGTTAAACCGTTCGTTTGCAGTAACCGTTTTCATTTTTAGGTTTCACTCTGTTTTCTCCTATAAGGATACATGTATTTGGAACTCTAAATCAAACAGGGTTTGTGCAAGCTCTTTGAAACTTGACACAATAAAGCAGTTTCAAGTTCTATCTCTATGGTTTGTTTGCTGTTGATGTAGCCCTAAGCAGAAACTGTCGAAAATCACTTTCATGGAAAGGGGTTGCCAAGCTTCCAAAAAACTACGAGTTGCCTGAAATCTCAGCCAACATTTTTTCACCCAATCTTTATGATTCTTTCAGGTAATTATCAGTACACTAAAACCACTTGGCTCTCCAAATTTCGTTCTTCTAGGTTAAACCGTTCGTTTGCAGAAACCGTTTTCATTTTTAGGTTTCACTGTGTTTTCTCCTATAGGGATACATGTATTTGGAACTCTAAATCAAACACGGTTTCTGCTAGCTCTTGAAACATGACACAATAAAGCAGTTTCCAGTTCTATCTCTATGGTTTGTTTGCTGTTGATGTAGCCCTAAGCAGAGACTGGCGAAAATCACTTTCATGGAAAGGGGTTGCCAAGTTTCCAAAAAACTACGAGTTCCCATAAATCTCAGCAAAAACTTTTTCACCCAATCTTGATGATTCTTTCAGGTAATAATCTGTACACCAAAACCACTTGGCTCACCAAATTTCGATCTTCTAGGTTAAACCGTTGGTTTGCAGTAACCGTTTTCATTTTTAGGTTTCACTATATTTTCTCCTATAGAGATACATGTATTTGGAACTCAAAATGAAGCACGGTTTGTGCTAGCCCTTTGAAACTTGACACAATAAAGCAGTTTCAAGTTCTATCTCTATGGTTTGTTTGCTGTTGATGTAGCCCTAAGTAGAGAGTGGTGAAAATCACTTTCATGGAAAGGGGTTGCCTAGCTTTCAAAAAACTACGAGTTGCCTGAAATCTCAGCAAACATTTTTTCACCCAATCTTGATGATTCTTTCAGGTAATGATCAAAACACCAAAACCACTAGGCTCACCAAGTTTCGTTCTTCTAGGTTAAACCGTTCGTTTGCAGTAACCGTTTTCATTTTTAGGTTTCACTCTGTTTTCTCCTATAGGGATACATGTATTTGGAACTCTAAATCAAACACGGTTTGTGCTAGCTCTTTGAAACTTGACACAATAAAGCAGTTTCAAGTTCTATCTCTATGGTTTGTTTGCAGTTGATGTAGCCCTAAGAAGAGACTGGTGAAAATCACTTTCATGGAAAGGGGTTGCCAAGCTTCCAAAAAACTACGAGTTGCCTGAAATCTCAGCAAACATTTTTTCACCCAATCTTGATGATTCTTTCACGTAATGATCAGTACACCGAAACCACTTGGCTCACCAAATTTCGTTCTTCTAGGTTAAACCGTTCGTTTGCAGTAACCGTTTTCATTTTTAGGTTTCACTCTGTTTTCTCCTATAGGGATACATGTATTTGGAACTCTAAATCAAACACGGTTTGTGCTAGCTCTATGAAACTTGACACAATAAAGCAGTTTCAAGTTCTATCTCTATGGTTTGTTTGCTGTTGATGTAGCCCTAAGCAGAGACTTGCGAAAATCACTTTCATGGAAAGGGGGTGGTAAGCTTCCAAAAAACTACGAGTTGCCTGAAATCTCAGCAAACATTTTTTCACCAATCTTGATGATTCTTTCAGGCAATGATCAGTACACCAAAACCACTTGGCTCACCAAATTTCGTTCTTCTAGGTTAAACCGTTCGTTTGCATGAACCGTTTTCATTTTTAGGTTTCACTCTGTTTTCTCCTATAGGGATACATGTATTTGGAACTCTAAATCAAACACAGTATGTGCTAGCTCTTTGAAACTTGACACAATAAAGCAGTTTCAAGTCCTATCTCTATGGTTTGTTTGCTGTTGATGTAGCCCTAAGCAGAGACTGGTGAAAATAACTTTCATGGAAAGGGGTTGCCAAGCTTCCAAAAACTACGAGTTGCCTGAAATCTCAGCCAACATTTTTTCACCCAATCTTGATGATTCTTTCAGGTAATGATCAGTACACCAAAACCACTTGGCTCACCAGGTTTCGTTCTGCTAGGTTAAACCGTTCGTTTGCAGTAACCGTTTCCTTTTTTAGGTTTCACTCTGTTGTCTCCTATAGAGATACATGTATTTGGAACTCTAAATAAAAGATGGTTTTTCTAGCTCTTTGAAACGTGACACAATAAAGCAGTTTCAAGTCCTATCTCTATGGTTTGTTTGCTGTTGATGTAGCCCTAAGAAGAGACTGGCGAAAATCACTTTCATGGAAAGGGGTTGCCAAGCGTCTAAAAAACTACGAGTTCCCTGAAATCTCTGCAAACATTTTTTCACCCAATCTTGATGATTCTTTCAGGTAATGATCAGTACACCAAAACCACTTGGCTCACCAAATTTCGTTCTTCTAGGTTAAACCGTTCGTTTGCAGTAACCGTTTTCATTTTTAGGTTTCACTCTGTTTTCTCCTATAGGGAGGATACATGTATTTGGAACTCTAAATGAAACACGGTTTGTGCTAGCTCTTTGAAACTTGACACAATAGAGCAGTTTCAAGTTCTATCTCTATGGTTTGTTTGCTGCTGCTGTAGCCCTAAGAAGAGACTGGCGGAAATCACTTATATGGAAAGGGGTTGCCAAGCTGCCAAAAAACTACGAGTTGACTGAAATCTCAGCAACATTTTTTCACCCAGTCTTGATGATTCTTTCACGTAATGATCAGTACACCAAAACCACTTGGCTCACCAAATTTTGTTCTTCTAGGTTAAACCGTTCGTTTGCAGTAATCGTTTTCATTTTTAGCTTTCACTCTGTTTTCTCCTGTAGAAATACATGTATTTGGAACTCTAAATCCAATAGGGTTTGTGCTAGCTCTTTGAAACTTGACACAATAAAGCAGTTTCAAGTTCTATCTCTATGGTTTTTTTGCTGTTGATGTAGCCCTAAGCAGAGCCTGGCGAAAATCACTTTCATGAAAAGGGGTTGCCAAGCGTCCAAAAAACTACGAGTTTCCTGAAATATCAGCAACAATTTTTTCACCCAATCTTGATGATTCTTTTAATTAGTGATCAGTACACCGAAACCACTTGGCTCACCAAATTTCGTTTTTCTAGGATAAACCGTTCGTTTGCAGTAACCGTTTTCATTTTTAGGTTTCAATCTGTTTTCTCCTATAGGGATACATGTATTTGGAACTCTAAATCAAACACGGTTTGTGCTAGCTCTTTGAAACTTGACACAATAAAGCAGTTTCATGTTCTATCTCTATGGTTTGTTTGCTGTTGATGTAGCTTTAAGCAGAGACTGGCGAAAATCTTTTTCATGGAAAGGGGTTGCCAAGCTTCCAAAAAACTACGAGTTTCCTGAAATCTCAGCCAACATTTTTTCACCCAACCTTAATAATTCTTTCAGGTAATGATCAGTACACCAAAACTACTTGGCTCACCAAATTTCGTTCTTCTAGTTTAAACCGTTCGTTTGCAGTAAGCATTTTCATTTTTAGGTTTCACTCTGTTTTCTCCTATAGGGATACAGGTATTTGGAAGTCTAAATCAAACACGGTTTGTGCTAGCTCTTTAAAACTTGACACAATAAAGCAGTTTCAAGTTCTCTCTCTATGGTTTGTTTGCTGTTGATGTAGCCCTAAGCAGAGACTGGCGAAAATCACTTTCATGGAAAGGGGTGGCCAAGCTTCCAAAAAACTACGAGTTGCCTGAAATCTCAGGAAGCATTTTTTAACCCCATCTTGATGATTCTTTCAGGTAATGATCAGTGCACCAAAACCACTTGGCTCACCAAAGTTCGTTCTTCTAGGTTAAACCGTTCGTTTGCAGTAACCGTTGTCATTTTTAGGTTTCACTCTATTTTCTCCTATAGGGATACATGTATTTGGAACTCTAAATCAAACACGGTTTTTGCTAGCTCTTTGAAACTTGACACAATAAAGCAGTTTCAAGTTCTATCTCTATGGTTTGTTTGCTGTTGATGTAGCCCTAAGTAGAGAGTGGCGAAAATCACTTTCATGTAAAGGGGTTGCCAAGCTTCAAAAAAACTACGAATAGCCTAAAATCTCAGCCAACATTTTTTCACCCAATATTTTTGATTCTTTCAGGTAATGATCAGTACACCAAAACCACTTGGCTCACCAAATTACGTTCTTCTAGGTTCAACAGTTCCTTTGCAGTAACCGTTTTCATTTTTAGGTTTCACTCTGTTTTCTCCTATAGGGATACATGTATTTGGAACTCTAAATCAAACAGGGTTTTTGCTAGCTCTCTGAAACTTGACACAATAAAGCAGTTTCAAGTTCTATCTCTATGGTTTGTTTGCTGTTGATGTAGCCCTAAGCAGAGACTGGCGAAAATCACTTTCATGGAAAGGGGTTGCCAAGCTTCCAAAAAACTATGAGTTGCCTGAAATCTCAGCCAACATTTTTTCACCCAATCTTTTTGATTCTTTCAGGTAATGATCAGTACACCAAAACCACTTTGCTCACCAAATTTCGTTCTTCTAGGTTAAACCGTTCCTTTGCAGTAACCGTTTTAATTTTTAGGTTTCACTCTGTTTTCTCCTATAGGGATACATGTATTTGGAACTCTAAATCAAACACGGTTTGTGCTAGCTCTTTGAAACTTGACACAATAAAGCAGATTCAAATTCTATCTCTATGGTTTGTTTGCTGTTGATGTAGCACTAAGCAAAGACTGGCGAAAATCACTTTCATGGAAAGGGGTTGCCAAGCTTTCAAAAAACTACGAGTTGCCTGAATTCTCAGCCAACATTTTTTCACCCCATCTCGATGATTCTTTCAGGTAATGATCAGTACACCAAAACCACTTGGCTCACCAAATTTCGTTCTTCTAGGTTAAACCGTTCGTTTGCAGTAAGCATTTTCATTTTTAGGTTTCACTCTGTTTTATCCTATAGAGATACATGTATTTGGAACAATAAATCAAACACGGTTTGTGCTAGCTCTTTGAAACTGGACACAATAAAGCAGTTTCAAGTTCTATCTCTATGGTTTCTTTGCTGTTGATGTAGCCCTAAGCAGAGACTGATGAAAATCACTTTCATGGAAAGGGGTTGCCAAGCTTCCAAAAAACTACGAGTTGCCTGAAATCTCAGCCAACATTTTTTCACCCAATCTTGATGATTATTTCAGGTAATAATCAGCACACAAAACCACTTGGCTCACCAAATTTCGTTCTTCTAGGTTAAACCGTTCGTTTGCAGTAACCGTTTTCATTTTTAGGTTTCACTCTGTTTTCTCCTGTAGGGATACATCTATTTGGACCTCTAAATCAAACACGGTTTGTGCTAGCTCTTTGAAACTTCACACAATAAAGCAGTTTCAAGTTCTATCTCTATGGTTTGTTTGCTGTTGATGTAGCCCTAAGCAGAGACTGGCGAAAATCACTTTCATGGAAAGGGGTTGCCAAGCTTCCAAAAAACTACGAGTTGCCTGAAATCTCAGCAAGCATTTTTTCACCCCATCTTGATGATTCTTTCAGGTAATGATCAGTACATCAAAACCACTTGGCTCACCAAAGTTCTTTCTTCTAGGTTAAACCGTTCGTTTGCAGTCACCGTTTTCATTTCTAGTTTTCACTCTATTTTCTCCTATAGGGATACATATATTTGGAACTCTAAATCAAACACGGTTTGTGCTAGCTGTTTGAAACTTGACACAATAAAGCAGTTTCAAGTTCTATCTCTATGGTTTGTTTGCTGTTGATGGAGCCCTAAGCAAAGACTGGCGAAAATCACTTTCATGGATAGGGGTTGCCAAGCTTCCAAAAAAATACGAGTTGCCTGAAATCTCAGCAAACCTTTTGTCACCCAATCTTGATGATTCTTTCAGGTAATGATCAGTACACCAAAACCACTTGGCTCACCAAATTTCGTTCTTCTAGGTTAAACCATTCGTTTGCAGTAACCGTTTTCATTTTTTATGTTTCACTCTGTTACCTCCTATAGGGATACATGTATTTGGAACTCTAAATCAAAGACGGTTTATGCTAGCTCTTTGAAACTTGACACAATAATGCAGTTTCAACTTCTATCTCTATGGTTTGTTTGCTGTTGATGTAGCCCTAAGCAGAGACTGGCGAAAATTACTTTCATGGAAAGGGGTTGCCAAGCTTCCAAAAAACTACGAGTTGCCTGAAATCTCAGCAAACATTTTTTCACGCAATCTTGATGATTCTTTCAGGTAATGATCAGTACACCAAAACCCCTTGGCTCACCAAATTTCGTTCTTCTAGGTTAAACCGTTCGTTTGCAGTAACCGTTTTCATTTTTAGGTTTCACTCTGTTTTCTCCTATAGGGATACATGTATTTGGAACTCTAAATCAAACACGGTTTGTGCTAGCTCTTTCAAACTTGACACAATAAAGCAGTTTCAAGTTCTATCTCTATGGTTTGTTTGCTGTTGATGTAGCCCTAAGCAGAGACTGGCGAAAATCACTTACATGGAAAGGGGTTGCCACGCTTCCAAAAAACTACGAGTTGCCTTAAATCTCAGCCAACATTTTTTTACCCAATCTTGATGATTCTTTCAGGTAATGATCAGTACACCAAAACCACTTGGCTCACCAAATTTCGTTCTTCTAAGTTAAACCGTTCGTTTGCAGTAACCGTTTTCATTTTTAGGTGTCACTCTGTTTTCTCCTATAGGGACACACGTATTTGGAACTCTAAATCAAGAACGGTTTGTACTAGCTCTTTGAAACTTGACACAATAAAGCAGTTTCAAGTTCTATCTCTATGGTTTGTTTGCTGTTGATGTAGCCCTAAGCAGAGACTGGCGAAAATCACTTTCATGAAAAGGGATTGCGAAGCTTTCAAAAAACTACGAGTTGCCTGAAATCTCAGCATACATTTTTTCACCGAATCTTGATGATTCTTTCAGATAATGATCAGTAAACCAAATCCACTAGACTCACCATGTTTCGTTCTTCTAGGTTAAATCGTTCGTTTGCAGTAACCGTTTTCATTTTTATGTTTCACTCTGTTTTCTCCTATAGGGATACATGTATTTGGAACTCTAAATGAAACACGGTTTGTGCTAGCTCTTTGAACCTTGACACAATAAAGCACTTTCAAGTTCTATCTCTATGATTTTTTTGCTGTTGATGTAGCCCTAAGCAGAGACTGGCGAAAATCACTTTCATGGAAAGGGGTTGCCAAGCTTCCAAAAAACTACGAGTTGCCTGAAATCTCAGGAAGCATTTTTTAACCCCATCTTGATGATTCTTTCAGGTGATGATCAGTACACCAAAACCACTTGGCTCACCAAAGTTCGTTCTTCTAGGTTAAACCGTTCGTATGCAGTAACCATTGTCATTTTTAGGTTTCACTCCATTTTCTCCTATAGGGATACATGTATTTGGAACTCTAAATCAAACACGGTTTGTGCTAGCTCTTTGAAACTTGACACAATGAAGCAGTTTCAAGTTCTATCTCTATGGTTTGTTTGCTGTTGATGTAGCCCTAAGTAGAGAGTGGCGAAAATCACTTTCATGTAAGGGGTTGCCAAGCTTCAAAAAAACTACGAGTAGCCTAAAATCTCAGCCAACATTTTTTCACCCAATATTTTTGATTCTTTCAGGTAATGATCAGTACACCAAAACCACTTGGCTCACCAAATTACGTTCTTCTAGGTTCAACAGTTCCTTTGCAGTAACCGTTTTCATTTTTAGGTTTCACTCTGTTTTCTCCTATAGGGATACATGTATTTGGAACTCTAAATCAAACACGGTTTGTGCTAGCTCTCTGAAACTTGACACAATAAAGCAGTTTCAAGTTCTATCTCTATGGTTTGTTTGCTGTTGATGTAGCCCAATACAGAGACTGGCGAAAATCACTTTCATGGAAAGGGGTTGCCAAGCTTCCAAAAAACTACGAGTTGCCTGAAATCTAGCCAACATTTTTTCACCCAATCTTTTTGATTCTTTCAGGTAATGATCAGTACACCAAAACCACTTGGCTCACCAAAGTTCGTTCTTCTAGGTTAAACCGTTCGTTTGCAGTAACCGTTGTCATTTTTAGGTTTCACTCTATTTTCTCCTATAGGGATACATGTATTTGGAACTCTAAATCAAACACGGTTTGTGCTAGCTCTTTGAAACTTGACACAATAAAGCAGTTTCAAGTTCTATCTCTATGGTTTGTTTGCTGTTGATGTAGCCCTAAGTAGAGAGTGGCGAAAATCACTTTCATGTAAAGGGGTTGCCAAGCTTCAAAAAAACTACGAGTAGCCTAAAATCTCAGCCAACATTTTTTCACCCAATATTTTTGATTCTTTCAGGTAATGATCAGTACACCAAAACCACTTGGCTCACCAAATTACGTTCTTCTAGGTTCAACAGTTCCTTTGCAGTAACCGTTTTCATTTTAGGTTTCACTCTGTTTTCTCCTATAGGGATACATGTATTTGGAACTCTAAATCAAACAGGGTTTTTCCTAGCTCTCTGAAACTTGACACAATAAAGCAGTTTCAAGTTCTATCTCTATGGTTTGTTTGCTGTTGATGTAGCCCTAAGCAGAGACTGGCGAAAATCACTTTCATGGAAAGGGTTTGCCAAGCTTCCAAAAAACTATGAGTTGCCTGAAATCTCAGCCAACATTTTTTCACCCAATCTTTTTGATTCTTTCAGGTAATGATCAGTACACCAAAACCACTTTGCTCAAAAATTTCGTTCTTCTAGGTTAAACCGTTCCTTTGCAGTAACCGTTTTAATTTTTAGGTTTCACTCTGTTTTCTCCTATAGGGATACATGTATTTGGAACTCTAAATCAAACACGGTTTGTGCTAGCTCTTTGAAACTTGACACAGTAAAGCAGTTTCAAGTTCTATCTCTATGGTTTGTTTGCTGTCGATGTAGCCCTAAGCAGAGTCTGACGAAAATAACTTTCATGGAAAGGGGTTGCCAAGCTTCCAAAAAACTACAAGTTGCATGAAATCTCAGCAAACATTTTTTCACCAAATCTTAATGATTCTTTCAGGTAATGATCAGTACACCAAAACCACTTGGCTCACCAAATTTCGTTCTTCTAGGTTAAACCGTTTGTTTCAGTAACCGTTTTCATTTTTAGGTTTCACTCTGTTTACTCCTATAGGGATACATTTATTTGGAATTATAAATGAAACACGGTTTGGGCTAGCTTTTTGAAACTTGACACAATTAAGCAGTTTCAAGTTCTATCTCTATGGTTTGTTTGCTGTTGATGTAGCCCTAAGCAGAGCCTGGCGAAAATCACTTAAATGGAAAGGGGTTGCCAAGCTTCCAAAAAACTACGAGTTGACTGAAATCTCAGCAACATTTTTTCACCCAGTCTTGATGATTCTTTCAGGTAATAATCAGTACACAAAAACCACTTGGCTCACCAAATTTTGTTCTTCTAGGTTAAACCGTTCGTTTGCAGTAATCGTTTTCATTTTTAGCTTTCACTCTGTTTTCTCCTGTAGAAATACATGTATTTGGAACTCTAAATCCAATAGGGTTTGTGCTAGCTCTTTGAAACTTGACACAATAAAGCAGTTTCAAGTTCTATCTCTATGGTTTTTTTGCTGTTGATGTAGCCCTAAGCAGAGCCTGGCGAAAATCACTTTCATGAAAAGGGGTTGCCAAGCGTCCAAAAAATTACGAGTTTCCTGAAATATCAGCAACCATTTTTTCACCCAATCTTGATGATTCTTTCATTTAGTGATCAGTACACCGAAACCACTTGGCTCACCAAATTTCGTTCTTCTAGGATAAACCGTTCGTTTGCAGTAACCGTTTTCATTTTTAGGTTTCAATCTGTTTTCTCCTATAGGGATACATGTATTTGGATCTCTAAATCAAACACGGTGTGTGCTAGCTCTTTGAAACTTGACACAATAAAGCAGTTTCATGTTCTATCTCTATGGTTTGTTTGCTGTTGATGTAGCCCTAAGCAGAGACTGGCGAAAATCTTTTTCATGGAAAGGGGTTGCCAAGCTTCCAAAAAACTACGAGTTTCCTGAAATCTCAGCCAACATTTTTTCACCCAATCTTAATAATACTTTCAGGTAATGATCAGTACACAAAAACTACTTGGCTCACCAAATTTCGTTCTTCTAGGTTAAACCTTTCGTTTGCAGTAAGCATTTTCATTTTTAGGTTTCACTCTGTTTTCTCCTATAGGGATACATGTATTTGGAACTCTAAATCAAACACGGTTTGTGCTAGCTCTTTGAAACTGGACACAATAAAGCAGTTTCAAGTTCTATCTCTATGGTTTCTTTGCTGTTGATGTAGCCCTAAGCAGAGACTGGTGAAAATCACTTTCATGGAAAGGGGTTGCCAAGCTTCCAAAAAACTACGAGTTTCCTGAAATCTCAGCCAACATTTTTTCACCCAATCTTGATGATCCTTTCAGGTAATAATCAGTACACAAAAACCACTTGGCTCACCAAATTTCGTTCTTCTAAGTTAAACCGTTCGTTTGCAGTAACCGTTTTCATTTTTAGGTTTCACTCTGTTTTCTCCTATACGGATACATATATTTGGAACTCTAAATCAAACACGGTTTGTGCTAGCTCTTTGAAACTTGACACAATAAAGCAGTTTCAAGTTCTATCTCTATGGTTTGTTTGCTGTTGATGTAGCCCTAAGCAGAGACTGGGAAAAATCACTTTCATGGAAAGGGGTTGCCAAGCTTCCAAAAAACTACGAGTTGCCTGAAATCTCAGCCAACAATTTTTTACCCAATCTTGATGATTCTTTCAGGTAATGATCAGTACACCAAAACCACTTGGCTCACCAAATTTAGTTCTTCTAAGTTAAACCGTTCGTTTGCAGTAACCGTTTTCATTTTTAGGTGTCACTCTGTTTTCTCCTATAGGGACACACGTATTTGGAACTCTAAATCAAATACGGTTTGTACTAGCTCTTTGAAACTTGACACAATAAAGCAGTTTCAAGTTCTATCTCTATGGTTTGTTTGCTGTTGATGTAGCCCTAAGCAGAGACTGGCGAAAATCACTTTCATGGAAAGGGGTTGTCAACCTTCTCAAAAAATACGAGTTGCCTGAATTCTCAGCCAACATTTTTTCACCCAATCTTGATGATTCTTTCAGGTACTGATCAGTACACCAAAACAACTTGGCTCACCAAATTTCGTTCTTCTAGGTTAAACCGTTCGTTTGCAGTAACCGTTTACATTTTTAGGTTTCACTCTGTTTTCTCCTATAGGGATACATGTATTTGGAACTCTAAATCAAACACGGTTTGTGCTAGCTCCTTGAAACTTGACACAATAAAGCAGTTTCATGTTCTATCTCTATGGTTTGTTTGCTGTTGATGTAGCCCTAAGCAGAGACCGGCGAAAATCACTTTCATGGAAAGGGGTTGCCAAGCTTCCAAAAAACTACGAGTTGCCTGAAATCTCAGCAAGCATTTTTTCACCCAATCTTGATGATTCTTTCAGGTAATGATCAGTACAGCAAAACCACTTGGCTCACCAAAGTTCTTTCTTCTAGGTTAAACCGTTCGTTTGCAGTAACCGTTTTCATTTCTAGGTTTCACTCTATTTTCTCCTATATGGATACATGTATTTGGAACTCTAAATCAAACACGGTTTGTGGTAGCTCTTTCAAACTTGACACAATAAAGCAGTTTCAAGTTCTGTCTCTATGGTTTGTTTGCTGTTGATGTAGCCCTAAGCAGAGACTGGCGAAAATCACTTTCATGGAAAGGGGTTGCCAAGCTTCCAAAAAACTACGAGTTGCCTTAAATCTCAGCCAACATTTTTTTACCCAATCTTGATGATTCTTTCAGGTAATGATCAGTACACCAAAACCACTTGGCTCACCAAATTTCGTTCTTCTAAGTTAATCCGTTCGTTTGCAGTAACCGTTTTCATTTTTAGGTGTCACTCTGTTTTCTCCTATAGGGACACACGTATTTGGAACTCTAAATCAAATACGGTTTGTACTAGCTCTTTGAAACTTGACACAATAAAGCAGTTTCAAGTTCTATCTCTATGGTTTGTTTGCTGTTGATGTAGCCCTAAGCAGAGACTGGCGAAAATCACTTTCATGGAAAGGGGTTTTCAACCTTCTCAAAAACTACGAGTTGCCTGAAATCTCAGCCAACATTTTTTCACCCAATCTTGATGAATCTTTCAGGTACTGATCAGTACACCAAAACAACTTGGCTCACCAAATTTCGTTCTTCTAGGTTAAACCGTTCGTTTGCAGTAACCGTTTCCATTTTTAGGTTTCACTCTGTTTTCTCCTATAGGGATACATGTATTTGGAACTCTAAATCAAACACGGTTTGTGCTAGCTCGTTGAAACTTGACACAATAAAGCAGTTTAAACTTCTATGTCTATGGTTCGATTGCTGTTGGTGTAGCCCTAAGCCGAGACTGGCGAAAATCACTTTCATGGAAAGGGGTTGCCAAACTTCCAAAAAACTATGAGTTCCCTGAAATCTCAGCGAACATTTTTCAGCCAATCTTGATGATTCTTACAGGTAATGATCAGTACACCAAAACCACTTGGCTCACCAAATTTCGTTCTTCTAGGTTAAACCGTTCGTTTGCAGTAACCGTTTTCATTTTTAGGTTTCACTCTTTTTTCTCCTATAGGGACACACGTATTTTGAACTCTAAGTAAAACATGGTTTGTGCTAGCTCTTTGAAACTTGACACAATAAAGCAGTTTCAAGTTCTATCTCTATGGTTTGTTTGCTGTTGATGTAGCCCTAAGCAGAGAGTGGCGAAAATCACTTACATGAAAAGGGATTGCCAAGCTTCCAAAAAACTACGAGTTGCCTGAAATCTCAGCATACATTTTTTCACCGAATCTTGATGATTCTTTCAGATAATGATCAGTAAACCAAATCCACTAGACTCACCATGTTTCGTTCTTCTAGGTTAAACCGTTCGTTTGCAGTAACCGTTTTCATTTTTAGGTTTCACTCTGTTTTCTCCTATAGGGATACATGTATTTGGAACTCTAAATGAAACACGGTTTGTGCTAGCTCTTTGAAACTTGACACAATAAAGCAGTTTCAAGTTCTTTCCCTATGGTTTGTTTGCTGTTGATGTAGCCCAAAGTAGAGACTGGCGAAAATCACATTCATTGAAAGGGGTTGCCAAGCTTCCAAAAAACTACGAGTTGCCTGAAATTTCAGCAAACATTTTTTCACCCAATCTTGATGATTCTTGCAGGTAATTATCAGTATACCAAAACCACTTGGCTCACCAAATTTCGTTCTTCTAGGGTAAACCATTCGTTTGCAGTAACCGTTTTCATTTTTAGGTTTCACTCTGTTTTCTCCTATAGATATACATGTATTTGGAACTCTAAATGAAACACGGTTTGTGCTAGCTCTTTGAAACTTGACACAATAAAGCAGTTTCAAGTTGTATCTCTATGGTTTGTTTGCTCTTATTGTAGCCCTAAGCAGAGTCTGGCGATAATCACTTTCATGGAAAGGGGTTGCAAAATTTCGAAAAACCTGCGTGTTCCCTGAAATCTCAGCCAACATTTTTTCACCTAATCTTGCTGATTTCATTAGGTAATGATCAGTACACCAAAACCACTTGGCTCACCAAACTTCGTTCTTCTAGGTTAAACCGTTAGTTTGCAGTAACTGTTTTTATTTTTAGGTTTCACTCAGTTTTCTCCTATAGGGATACATGTATTTGGAACTCTAAATGAAACACGGTTTTTGCTAGCTCTTTGAAACTTGACACAATAAAGCAGTTTCAAGTTGTATCTTTTTGGTTTGTTTGCTGTTGATTTAGTAATAAGCAGAGACTGGCGAATATCACTTCCATGGAAAGGGGTTGCCAAGCTTCCCAAAAACTACGAGTTGCCTGAAATCTCAGCAAACATTTTTTCACCCAATCTTGATGATTCTTTCAGGTAATGATCAGTACACCAAAACCACTTGGATCACCAAATTTCGTTCTTCTAGGTTAAACCGTTCGTTTCAGTAACCGTTTTCATTTTTAGGTTTTACTCTGTTTACTCCTATAGGGATACATTTATTTGGAACTCTAAATGAAACACGGTTTGTGCTAGCTCCTTGAAACTTGACACAATTAAGCAGTTTCAAGATCTATCTCTATAGTTTGTTTGCTGTTGATGTAGCCCTAAGCAGAGCATGGCGAAAATCCCTTTCATGGAAAGGGGTTGCCAAGCTTCCAAAAAACTACGAGTTGACTGAAATCTCAGCAACATTTTTTCACACAGTCTTGATGATTCTTTCAGGTAATGATCAGTACACCAAAACCACTTGGCTCACCAAATTTCGTTCTTCTAGGTTAAACCGTTCGTTTGCAGTAACCGTTTTCATTTTTAGCTTTCAATCTGTTTTCTCCTGTAGAAATACATGTATTTGGAACTCTAAATCAAATAGGGTTTTTGCTAGCTCTTTGAAAATTGACACAATAAAGCAGTTTCAAGTTCTATCTCTATGGTTTGTTTGCTGCTGATGTAGCCCTAAGCAGCGACTGGCGAAAATCACTTTCATGGAAAGGGGTTGCCAAGCTTCCAAAAAACTACGAGTTGCCTGAAATCTCAGCAAACATTTTTTCCCCAATCTTGATGATTCTTTCAGGTAATGATCAGTACACCTAAACCCACTAGACTCACCAAGTTTCATTCTTCTAAGTTAAACCGATCATTTGCAGTAACCAATTTCATTTTTAGGTTTCACTCTGTTTTCTCCTATAGGGATACATGTATTTGGAACTCAAAATCAAACACGGTTTGTGCTAGCTCTTTGAAACTTGACACAATAAAGCAGTTTCAAGTTCTATCTCTATGGTTTGTTTGCTGTTGATGTTGCCCTAAGCAGAGACTGGCGAAAATCACATTCATGGAATGGGGTTGCCAAGCTTCCAAAAACTACGAGTTGCCTGAAATCTCAGGAAACATTTTTTCACCCATTCTTGATGATTCTTTCAGGTAATGATCAGTACACCAAAACCACTTGGCTCACCAAATTTCGTTCTTCTAGGTTAAACCGTTCGTCTGCAGTAACCGTTTTCATTTTTAGGTTTCACTCTGTTTTCTCCTATAGGGATACATGTATTTGGAACTCTAAATCAAACACGGTTGTGCTAGCTCTTTGAAACTTGACACAATAAAGCAGTTTCAAGTTCTATCTCTATGGTTTGTATGCTGTTGATGTAGCCCTAAGCAGAGACTGGCGAAAATCACTTTCATGGAAAGGGGTTGCCAAGCTTCCAAAAAACTACTAGTTGCCTGAAATCTCAGCAAACATTTTTCCCCCAATCTTGATGATTCTTTCACGTAATGATCAGTACACCAAAGCCACTTGGCTCACCAAGTTTCCTTCTTCTAGCTTAAACCGTTGGTTTGCAGTAACCGTTTTCATTTTTAGGTTTCACTCTGTTTTCTCCTGTAAGAATACATGTATTTGGAACTCTAAATCAAACACGGTTTGTGCTAGCTCTTTGAAACGTGACACAATAAACCAGTTTCAAGTTCTATCTCTATGGTTTGTTTGCTGTTGATGTAGCCCTAAGCAGAGACTGGCGAAAATCACTTTCATGGAAAGGGGTTGCCAAGCTTCCAAAAAACTACGAGTTCCCTGAAATCTCAGCAAACATTTTTTCACCAAATCTTGATGATTCTTACAGGTAATGATCAATACACCAAAACCACTTGGCTCATCAAATTTCGTTCTTCTAGGTTTAAACCGATCTTTTCAGTAACAGTTTCATTTTTAGGTTTCACTCTGTTTTCTCCTATAGGGATACGTTTATTTGGAACTCTAAATGAAACACGGTTTGTGCTAGCTCTTTGAAACTTGACACAATCAAGCAGTTTCAAGTTCTATCTCTATGGTTTGTTTGCTGTTGATGTAGCCCTAAGCAGAGACTGGCGAAAATCACTTTCATGGAAAGGGGTTGACAAGCTTCCAAAAAACTATGAGATGCCTGAAATCTCAGCAAACATTTTTTGACCCAATGTTGATGATTCTTTCAGGTAATGATCAGTACACCAAAACCACTAGGCTCACCAAGTTTCGTTCTTCTAGGTTAAACCGTTCGTTTGCAGTAACCGTTTTAATTTTAAGGTTTCACTCTGTTTTCGATTGTAGGGATACATGTATTTGGAACTCTAAAACAAACACGGTTTGTGCTAGCTCATTGAAACTTCACACAATAAAGCAGTTTCAAGTTCTATCTCTATGGTTTGTTTGCTGTCGATGTAGCCCTAAGCAGAGACTGGCGAAAATCACTTTCATTAAAAGGGGTTACCAAGCTTTCAAAAAACTACGAGTTGCCTGAAAACTCAGCAAACATTTTTCACCCAATCTTGATGATTCTTTAAGGTAATGATCAGTACACCAAAACCACTATGCTCAGCATGTTTCATTCTTCTAAGTTAAACAGTTCGTTTGCAGTAACCGTTTTCATTTTTAGGTTTCAGTCTGTTTTCTCCTTTAGGGATACATGTATTTGGAACTCTAAATCAAACACGGTTTGTGCTAGCTCTTTAAAACTTGACACAATAAAGCAGTTTCAAGTTCTATCTCTATGGTTTGTTTGCTGTTGATGTAGCCCTAAGCAGAGACTGGCGAAAATCACATTCATGGAAAGAGCTTGCCAAGCTTCCAAAAAACTACGAGTTGCTTGAAATCACAGCAAACATTTTTTCCCCCAATCTTGATGATTCTTTCAGCTAATGATCAGTACACCAAAACCACTAGACTCACCATTTTTCGTTCTTCTAGGTTAAACCGTTCGTTTGCAGTAACCGTTTTCATTTTATGTTTCACTCTTTTTTCTCCTATAGGGATACATGTATTTGGAACTCTAAATCAAACACGGTTTGTGCTTGCTCTTTGAAACTTGACACAATAAAGCAGTTTCAAGTTCTATCTCTATGGTTTGTATGCTGTTGATGTAGCCCTAAGCAGAGACTGGCGAAAATCACTTTCATGGAAAGGGGTTGCCAAGCTTCCAAAAAACTACGAGTTGCCTGAAATCTAAGCAAACATTTTTTCCCTTAATCTTTATGATTCTTTCAGGTAATGATCAGTACACCAAAACCACTTGGCTCACCAAATTTCGTTCTTCTAGGTTAAACCGTTCGTTTGCAGTAACCCTTTTCATTTTTAGGTTTCACTCTGTTTTCTCCTATAGGGATACATGTATTTGGAACTCTAAATCAAACACGGTTTGTGCTAGCTCTTTGAAACTTGACACAATAAAGCAGTTTCAAGTTTTATCTCTATGGTTTGTTTGCTGTTGATGTAGGCCTAAGCAGAGACTGGCGAAAATCACATTCATGAAAAGGGGATGCCAAGCTTCCAAATACTACGAGTTGCCTGAAATCTCATAAACATTTTTTCACACAATCTTGATGATTCTTTCAGGTAATGATCAGTACACCAAAACCACTTGGCTCACCAAATTTCGTTCTTCTAGGTTAAAACAATCCTTTGCAGTAACCGTTTTCATTTTTACGTTTCACTCTGTTTTCTCCTGTAGGGATACAGGTATTTGGAACTCTAAATCAAACACGGTTTGTGCTAGCTCTTTGAAACTTGACACAATAAAGCAGTTTCAAGTTCTATCTCTATGGTTTGTTTGCTGTTGATGTAGCCCTAAGCAGAGACTGGCGAGAATCACTTTCATGGAAAGGGGTTGCCAAGCTTCCAAAAAACTACGAGTTGCGTGAAATCTCAGCCAACATTTTTTCACCCAATCTTGATGATTCTTTCAGGTAATGATCAGTACACCAAAACCACTTGGCTCACCAAATTTCGTTCTTCTAGGTTAAACCGTTCGTATGCAGTAACCGTTTTCATTTTTAGGTTTCACTGTGTTTTCTCCTTTAAGAATACATGTATTTGGAACTCGAAATCAAATACGGTTTGTGCTAGCTCTTTGAAACGTGACAAAATAAAGCAGTTTCAAGTTCTATCTCTATGGTTTGTTTGCTGTTGATGTAGCCCTAAGCAGAGACTGGCGAAAATCACTTTCATGGAAAGGGGTTGCCAAGCTTCCAAAAAACTACGAGTTCCCTGAAATCTCAGCAAACATTTTTTCACCAAAACTTGATGATTCTTACAGGTAATGATCAATACACCAAAACCACTAGGCTCATCAAATTTCGTTCTTCTAGCTTAAACCGTTCTTTTCAGTAACCGTTTTCATTTTTAGGTTTCACTCTGTTTTCTCCTATAGGGATACGTTATTTGGAACTCTAAATGAAACACGGTTTGTTCTAGCTCTTTGAAACTTGACACAATCAAGCAGTTTCAAGTTCTATCTCTATGGTTTGTTTGCTGTTGATGTAGCCCTAAGCAGAGACTGGCGAAAATCACTTTCATGGAAAGGGGTTGACAAGCTTCCAAAAAACTATGAGATGCCTGAAATCTCAGCAAACATTTTTTGACCCAATGTTGATGATTCTTTCAGGTAATGATCAGTACACCAAAACCACTAGGCTCACCAAGTTTCGTTCTTCTAGGTTAAACCGTTCGTTTGCAGTAACCGTTTTCATTTTTAGGTTTCACTCTGTTTTCGATTGTAGGGATACATGTATTTGGAACTCTAAATCAAACACGGTTTGTGCTAGCTCTTTGAAACTTGACACAATAAAGCAGTTTCAAGTTCTATCCCTATGGTTTGTTTGCTGTCGATGTAGCCCTAAGCAGAGACTGGCGAAAATCACTTTCATTAAAAGGGGTTATCAAGCTTTCAAAAAACTACGAGTTGCCTGAAAACTCAGCCAACATTTTTTCACCCAATATTTTTGATTCTTTCAGGTAATGATCAGTACACCAAAACCACTTGGCTCACCAAATTACGTTCTTCTAGGTTCAACAGTTCCTTTGCAGTAACCGTTTTCATTTTTAGGTTTCACTCTGTTTTCTCCTATAGGGATACATGTATTTGGAACTCTAAATCAAACACGGTTTGTGCTAGCTCTCTGAAACTTGACATAATAAAGCAGTTTCAAGTTCTATCTCTATGGTTTGTTTGCTGTTGATGTAGCCCAATACAGAGACTGGCGAAAATCACTTTCATGGAAAGGGGTTGCCAAGCTTCCAAAAAACTACGAGTTGACTGAAATCTAGCCAACATTTTTTCACCCAATCTTTTTGATTCTTTCAGGTAATGATCAGTACACCAAAACCACTTGGCTAACCAAATATCATTCTTCTAGGTTAAATCGTTCGTTTGCAGTAACCCTTTTCATTTTTAGGTTTCACTCTGTTTTCTCCTTTAGGGATACATGTATTTGGAACTCTAAATGAAACACGGTTTGTGCTATCTCTTTGAACCTTGACACAATAAAGCAGTTTCAAGTTCTATCTCTATGATTTTTTTGCTGTTGATGTAGCCCTAAGCAGAGACTGGCGAAAATCACTTTCATGGAAAGGGGTTGCCAAGCTTCCAACAAACTACGAGTTACCTGAAATCTCAGGAAGCATTTTTTAACCCCATCTTGATGATTCTTTCAGGTAATGATCAGTACACCAAAACTACTTGGCTCACCAAAGTTCGTTCTTCTAGGTTAAACCGTTCGTTTGCAGTAACCGTTGTCATTTTTAGGTTTCACTCTATTTTCTCCTATAGGGATACATGTATTTGGAACTCTAAATCAAACACGGTTTGTGCTAGCTCTTTGAAACTTGACACAATAAAGCAGTTTCAAGTTCTATCTCTATGGTTTGTTTGCTGTTGATGTAGCCCTAAGTAGAGAGTGGCGAAAATCACTTTCATGTAAAGGGGTTGCCAAGCTTCAAAAAAACTACGAGTAGCCTAAAATCTCAGCCAACATTTTTTCACCCAATATTTTTGATTCTTTCAGGTAATGATCAGTACACCAAAACCACTTGGCTCACCAAATTACGTTCTTCTAGGTTCAACAGTTTCTTTGCAGTAACCGTTTTCATTTTAGGTTTCACTCTGTTTTCTCCTATAGGGATACATGTATTTGGAACTCTAAATCAAACAGGGTTTTTCCTAGCTCTCTGAAACTTGACACAATAAAGCAGTTTCAAGTTCTATCTCTATGGTTTGTTTGCTGTTGA
Organism: Ictidomys tridecemlineatus; assembly: GCF_052094955.1. NCBI lineage: Eukaryota > Metazoa > Chordata > Mammalia > Rodentia > Sciuridae > Ictidomys > Ictidomys tridecemlineatus. The sequence goes on from NC_135483.1 coordinate 84,122,664, forward strand.
TGTAGCCCTAAGCAGAGACTGGCGAAAATCACTTTCATGGAAAGGGTTTGCCAAGCTTCCAAAAAACTATGAGTTGCCTGAAATCTCAGCCAACATTTTTTCACCCAATCTTTTTGATTCTTTCAGGTAATGATCAGTACACCAAAACCACTTTGCTCACCAAATTTCGTTCTTCTAGTTTAAACCGTTCCTTTGCAGTAACCGTTTTAATTTTTAGGTTTCACTCTGTTTTCTCCTATAGGGATACATGTATTTGGAACTCTAAATCAAACACGGTTTGTGCTAGCTCTTTGAAACTTGACACAGTAAAGCAGTTTCAAGTTCTATCTCTATGGTTTGTTTGCTGTCGATGTAGCCCTAAGCAGAGTCTGACGAAAATAACTTTCATGGAAAGGGGTTGCCAAGCTTCCAAAAAACTACAAGTTGCCTGAAATCTCAGCAAACATTTTTTCACCAAATCTTAATGATTCTTTCAGGTAATGATCAGTACACCAAAACCACTTGGCTCACCAAATTTCGTTCTTCTAGGTTAAACCGTTCGTTTCAGTAACCGTTTTCATTTTTAGGTTTCACTCTGTTTACTCCTATAGGGATACATTTATTTGGAATTGTAAATGAAACACGGTTTGGGCTAGCTTTTTGAAACTTGACACAATTAAGCAGTTTCAAGTTCTATCTCTATGGTTTGTTTGCTGTTGATGTAGCCCTAAGCAGAGCCTGGCGAAAATCACTTTCATGGTAAGGGGTTGCCAAGCTTCCAAAAAACTACGAGTTGACTGAAATCTCAGCAACATTTTTTCACCCAGTCTTGATGATTCTTTCAGGTAATAATCAGTACACCAAAACCACTTCGCTCACCAAATTTTGTTCTTCTAGGTTAAACCGTTCGTTTGCAGTAATCGTTTTCATTTTTAGCTTTCACTCTGTTTTCTCCTGTAGAAATACATGTATTTGGAACTCTAAATCCAATAGGGTTTGTGCTAGCTCTTTGAAACTTGACACAATAAAGCAGTTTCAAGTTCTATCTCTATGGTTTTTTTGCTGTTGATGTAGCCCTAAGCAGAGCCTGGCGAAAATCACTGTCATGAAAAGGGGTTGCCAAGCGTCCAAAAAATTACGAGTTTCCTGAAATATCAGCAACAATTTTTTCACCCAATCTTGATGATTCTTTCAGGTACTGATCAGTACACCAAAACAACTTGGCTCACCAAATTTCGTTCTTCTAGGTTAAACCGTTCGTTTGCAGTAACCGTTTCCATTTTTAGGTTTCACTCTGTTTTCTCCTATAGGGATACATGTATTTGGAACTCTAAATCAAACACGGTTTGTGCTAGCTCCTTGAAACTTGACACAATAAAGCAGTTTCATGTTCTATCTCTATGGTTTGTTTGCTGTTGATGTAGCCCTAAGCAGAGACTGGCGAAAATCACTTTCATGGAAAGGGGTTGCCAAGCTTCCAAAAAACTACGAGTTGCCTGAAATCTCAGCAAGCATTTTTTCACCCAATCTTGATGATTCTTTCAGGTAATGATCAGTACAGCAAAACCACTTGGCTCACCAAAGTTCTTTCTTCTAGGTTAAACCGTTCGTTTGCAGTAACCGTTTTCATTTCTAGGTTTCACTCTATTTTCTCCTATAGGGATACATGTATTTGGAACTCTAAATCAAACACGGTTTGTGGTAGCTCTTTCAAACTTGACACAATAAAGCAGTTTCAAGTTCTATCTCTATGGTTTGTTTGCTGTTGATGTAGCCCTAAGCAGAGACTGGCGAAAATCACTTTCATGGAAAGGGGTTGCCAAGCTTCCAAAAAACTACGAGTTGCCTTAAATCTCAGCCAACATTTTTTTACCCAATCTTGATGATTCTTTCAGGTAATGATCAGTACACCAAAACCACTTGGCTCACCAAATTTCGTTCTTCTAAGTTAATCCGTTCGTTTGCAGTAACCGTTTTCATTTTTAGGTGTCACTCTGTTTTCTCCTATAGGGACACACGTATTTGGAACTCTAAATCAAATACGGTTTGTACTAGCTCTTTGAAACTTGACACAATAAAGCAGTTTCAAGTTCTATCTCTATGGTTTGTTTGCTGTTGATGTAGCCCTAAGCAGAGACTGGCGAAAATCACTTTCATGGAAAGGGGTTTTCAACCTTCTCAAAAACTACGAGTTGCCTGAAATCTCAGCCAACATTTTTTCACCCAATCTTGATGAATCTTTCAGGTACTGATCAGTACACCAAAACAACTTGGCTCACCAAATTTCGTTCTTCTAGGTTAAACCGTTCGTTTGCAGTAACCGTTTCCATTTTTAGGTTTCACTCTGTTTTCTCCTATAGGGATACATGTATTTGGAACTCTAAATCAAACACGGTTTGTGCTAGCTCGTTGAAACTTGACACAATAAAGCAGTTTAAACTTCTATGGCTATGGTTCGATTGCTGTTGGTGTAGCCCTAAGCCGAGACTGGCGAAAATCACTTTCATGGAAAGGGGTTGCCAAACTTCCAAAAAACTATGAGTTCCCTGAAATCTCAGCGAACATTTTTTCAGCCAATCTTGATGATTCTTACAGGTAATGATCAGGACACCAAAACCACTTGGCTCACCAAATTTCGTTCTTCTAGGTTAAACCGTTCGTTTGCAGTAACCGTTTTCATTTTTAGGTTTCACTCTTTTTTCTCCTATAGGGACACACGTATTTTGAACTCTAAATAAAACATGGTTTGTGCTAGCTCTTTGAAACTTGACACAATAAAGCAGTTTCAAGTTCTATCTGTATGGTTTGTTTGCTGTTGATGTAGCCCTAAGCAGAGAGTGGCGAAAATCACTTACATGAAAAGGGATTGCCAAGCTTCCAAAAAACTACGAGTTGCCTGAAATCTCAGCATACATTTTTTCACCGAATCTTGATGATTCTTTCAGATAATGATCAGTAAACCAAATCCACTAGACTCACCATGTTTCGTTCTTCTAGGTTAAACCGTTCGTTGGCAGTAACCGGTTTCATTTTGAGGTTTCACTCTGTTTTCTCCTATAGGGATACATGTATTTGGAACTCTAAATGAAACACGGTTTGTGCTAGCTCTTTGAAACTTGACACAATAAAGCAGTTTCAAGTTCTTTCTCTATGGTTTGTTTGCTGTTGATGTAGCCCAAAGTAGAGACTGGCGATAATCACATTCATTGAAAGGGGTTGCCAAGCTTCCAAAAAACTACGAGTTGCCTGAAATTTCAGCAAACATTTTTTCACCCAATCTTGATGATTCTTGCAGGTAATTATCAGTATACCAAAACCACTTGGCTCACCAAATTTCGTTCTTCTAGGGTAAACCATTCGTTTGCAGTAACCGTTTTCATTTTTAGGTTTCACTCTGTTTTCTCCTATAGGGATTCATGTATTTGGAACTCTAAATGAAACACGGTTTGTGCTAGCTCTTTGAAACTTGACACAATAAAGCAGTTTCAAGTTGTATCTCTATGGTTTGTTTGCTCTTATTGTAGCCCTAAGCAGAGTCTGGCGATAATCACTTTCATGGAAAGGGGTTGCAAAATTTCGAAAAACCTGCGTGTTCCCTGAAATCTCAGCCAACATTTTTTCACCTAATCTTGCTGATTTCATTAGGTAATGATCAGTACACCAAAACCACTTGGCTCACCAAACTTCGTTCTTCTAGGTTAAACCGTTAGTTTGCAGTAACTGTTTTTATTTTTAGGTTTCACTCAGTTTTCTCCTATAGGGATACATGTATTTGGAACTCTAAATGAAACACGGTTTTTGCTAGCTCTTTGAAACTTGACACAATAAAGCAGTTTCAAGTTGTATCTTTTTGGTTTGTTTGCTGTTGATTTAGTAATAAGCAGAGACTGGCGAATATCACTTCCATGGAAAGGGGTTGCCAAGCTTCCCAAAAACTACGAGTTGCCTGAAATCTCAGCAAACATTTTTTCACCCAATCTTGATGATTCTTTCAGGTAATGATCAGTACACCAAAACCACTTGGATCACCAAATTTCGTTCTTCTAGGTTAAACCGTTCGTTTCAGTAACCGTTTTCATTTTTAGGTTTTACTCTGTTTACTCCTATAGGGATACATTTATTTGGAACTCTAAATGAAACACGGTTTGTGCTAGCTCCTTGAAACTTGACACAATTAAGCAGTTTCAAGATCTATCTCTATAGTTTGTTTGCTGTTGATGTAGCCCTAAGCAGAGCATGGCGAAAATCACTTTCATGGAAAGGGGTTGCCAAGCTTCCAAAAAACTACGAGTTGACTGAAATCTCAGCAACATTTTTTCACACAGTCTTGATGATTCTTTCAGGTAATGATCAGTACACCAAAACCACTTGGCTCACCAAATTTCGTTCTTCTAGGTTAAACCGTTCGTTTGCAGTAACCGTTTTCATTTTTAGCTTTCAATCTGTTTTCTCCTGTAGAAATACATGTATTTGGAACTCTAAATCAAATAGGGTTTTTGCTAGCTCTTTGAAAATTGACACAATAAAGCAGTTTCAAGTTCTATCTCTATGGTTTGTTTGCTGCTGATGTAGCCCTAAGCAGCGACTGGCGAAAATCACTTTCATGGAAAGGGGTTGCCAAGCTTCCAAAAAACTACGAGTTGCCTGAAATCTCAGCAAACATTTTTTCCCCAATCTTGATGAATCTTTCAGGTAATGATCAGTACACCTAAACCACTAGACTCACCAAGTTTTATTCTTCTAAGTTAAACCGATCATTTGCAGTAACCAATTTCATTTTTAGGTTTCACTCTGTTTTCTCCTATAGGGATACATGTATTTGGAACTCAAAATCAAACACGGTTTGTGCTAGCTCTTTGAAACTTGACACAATAAAGCAGTTTCAAGTTCTATCTCTATGGTTTGTTTGCTGTTGATGTTGCCCTAAGCAGAGACTGGCGAAAATCACATTCATGGAATGGGGTTGCCAAGCTTCCAAAAAACTACGAGTTGCCTGAAATCTCAGGAAACATTTTTTCACCCATTCTTGATGATTCTTTCAGGTAATGATCAGTACACCAAAACCACTTGGCTCACCAAATTTCGTTCTTCTAGGTTAAACCGTTCGTCTGCAGTAACCGTTTTCATTTTTAGGTTTCACTCTGTTTTCTCCTATAGGGATACATGTATTTGGAACTCTAAATCAAACACGGTTTGTGCTAGCTCTTTGAAACTTGACACAATAAAGCAGTTTCAAGTTCTATCTCTATGGTTTGTATGCTGTTGATGTAGCCCTAAGCAGAGACTGGCGAAAATCACTTTCATGGAAAGGGGTTGCCAAGCTTCCAAAAAACTACTAGTTGCCTGAAATCTCAGCAAACATTTTTCCCCCAATCTTGATGATTCTTTCACGTAATGATCAGTACACCAAAGCCACTTGGCTCACCAAGTTTCCTTCTTCTAGCTTAAACCGTTGGTTTGCAGTAACCGTTTTCATTTTTAGGTTTCACTCTGTTTTCTCCTGTAAGAATACATGTATTTGGAACTCTAAATCAAACACGGTTTGTGCTAGCTCTTTGAAACGTGACACAATAAACCAGTTTCAAGTTCTATCTCTATGGTTTGTTTGCTGTTGATGTAGCCCTAAGCAGAGACTGGCAAAAATCACTTTCATGGAAAGGGGTTGCCAAGCTTCCAAAAAACTACGAGTTCCCTGAAATCTCAGCAAACATTTTTTCACCAAATCTTGATGATTCTTACAGGTAATGATCAATACACCAAAACCACTTGGCTCATCAAATTTCGTTCTTCTAGGTTAAACCGTTCTTTTCAGTAACCATTTTCATTTTTAGGTTTCACTCTGTTTTCTCCTATAGGGATACGTTTATTTGGAACTCTAAATGAAACACGGTTTGTGCTAGCTCTTTGAAACTTGACACAATCAAGCAGTTTCAAGTTCTATCTCTATGGTTTGTTTGCTGTTGATGTAGCCCTAAGCAGAGACTGGCGAAAATCACTTTCATGGAAAGGGGTTGACAAGCTTCCAAAAAACTATGAGATGCCTGAAATCTCAGCAAACATTTTTTGACCCAATGTTGATGATTCTTTCAGGTAATGATCAGTACACCAAAACCACTAGGCTCACCAAGTTTCGTTCTTCTAGGTTAAACCGTTCGTTTGCAGTAACCGTTTTAATTTTAAGGTTTCACTCTGTTTTCGATTGTAGGGATACATGTATTTGGAACTCTAAAACAAACACGGTTTGTGCTAGCTCATTGAAACTTGACACAATAAAGCAGTTTCAAGTTCTATCTCTATGGTTTGTTTGCTGTCGATGTAGCCCTAAGCAGAGACTGGCGAAAATCACTTTCATTAAAAGGGGTTACCAAGCTTTCAAAAAACTACGAGTTGCCTGAAAACTCAGCAAACATTTTTCACCCAATCTTGATGATTCTTTAAGGTAATGATCAGTACACCAAAACCACTATGCTCAGCATGTTTCATTCTTCTAAGTTAAACAGTTCGTTTGCAGTAACCGTTTTCATTTTTAGGTTTCAGTCTGTTTTCTCCTTTAGGGATACATGTATTTGGAACTCTAAATCAAACACGGTTTGTGCTAGCTCTTTAAAACTTGACACAATAAAGCAGTTTCAAGTTCTATCTCTATGGTTTGTTTGCTGTTGATGTAGCCCTAAGCAGAGACTGGCGAAAATCACATTCATGGAAAGAGCTTGCCAAGCTTCCAAAAAACTACGAGTTGCCTGAAATCACAGCAAACATTTTTTCCCCCAATCTTGATGATTCTTTCAGCTAATGATCAGTACACCAAAACCACTAGACTCACCATTTTTCGTTCTTCTAGGTTAAACCGTTCGTTTGCAGTAACCGTTTTCATTTTATGTTTCACTCTTTTTTCTCCTATAGGGATACATGTATTTGGAACTCTAAATCAAACACGGTTTGTGCTTGCTCTTTGAAACTTGACACAATAAAGCAGTTTCAAGTTCTATCTCTATGGTTTGTATGCTGTTGATGTAGCCCTAAGCAGAGACTGGCGAAAATCACTTTCATGGAAAGGGGTTGCCAAGCTTCCAAAAAACTACGAGTTGCCTGAAATCTAAGCAAACATTTTTTCCCTTAATCTTTATGATTCTTTCAGGTAATGATCAGTACACCAAAACCACTTGGCTCACCAAATTTCGTTCTTCTAGGTTAAACCGTTCGTTTGCAGTAACCCTTTTCATTTTTAGGTTTCACTCTGTTTTCTCCTATAGGGATACATGTATTTGGAACTCTAAATCAAACACGGTTTGTGCTAGCTCTTTGAAACTTGACACAATAAAGCAGTTTCAAGTTTTATCTCTATGGTTTGTTTGCTGTTGATGTAGGCCTAAGCAGAGACTGGCGAAAATCACATTCATGAAAAGGGGATGCCAAGCTTCCAAATACTACGAGTTGCCTGAAATCTCATAAACATTTTTTCACACAATCTTGATGATTCTTTCAGGTAATGATCAGTACACCAAAACCACTTGGCTCACCAAATTTCGTTCTTCTAGGTTAAAACGATCCTTTGCAGTAACCGTTTTCATTTTTACGTTTCACTCTGTTTTCTCCTGTAGGGATACAGGTATTTGGAACTCTAAATCAAACACGGTTTGTGCTAGCTCTTTGAAACTTGACACAATAAAGCAGTTTCAAGTTCTATCTCTATGGTTTGTTTGCTGTTGATGTAGCCCTAAGCAGAGACTGGCGAGAATCACTTTCATGGAAAGGGCCTGCCAAGCTTCCAAAAAACTACGAGTTGCGTGAAATCTCAGCCAACATTTTTTCACCCAATCTTGATGATTCTTTCAGGTAATGATCAGTACACCAAAACCACTTGGCTCACCAAATTTCGTTCTTCTAGGTTAAACCGTTCGTATGCAGTAACCGTTTTCATTTTTAGGTTTCACTGTGTTTTCTCCTTTAAGAATACATGTATTTGGAACTCGAAATCAAATACGGTTTGTGCTAGCTCTTTGAAACGTGACAAAATAAAGCAGTTTCAAGTTCTATCTCTATGGTTTGTTTGCTGTTGATGTAGCCCTAAGCAGAGACTGGCGAAAATCACTTTCATGGAAAGGGGTTGCCAAGCTTCCAAAAACTACGAGTTCCCTGAAATCTCAGCAAACATTTTTTCACCAAAACTTGATGATTCTTACAGGTAATGATCAATACACCAAAACCACTAGGCTCATCAAATTTCGTTCTTCTAGCTTAAACCGTTCTTTTCAGTAACCGTTTTCATTTTTAGGTTTCACTCTGTTTTCTCCTATAGGGATACGTTATTTGGAACTCTAAATGAAACACGGTTTGTTCTAGCTCTTTGAAACTTGACACAATCAAGCAGTTTCAAGTTCTATCTCTATGGTTTGTTTGCTGTTGATGTAGCCCTAAGCAGAGACTGGCGAAAATCACTTTCATGGAAAGGGGTTGACAAGCTTCCAAAAAACTATGAGATGCCTGAAATCTCAGCAAACATTTTTTGACCCAATGTTGATGATTCTTTCAGGTAATGATCAGTACACCAAAACCACTAGGCTCACCAAGTTTCGTTCTTCTAGGTTAAACCGTTCGTTTGCAGTAACCGTTTTCATTTTTAGGTTTCACTCTGTTTTCGATTGTAGGGATACATGTATTTGGAACTCTAAATCAAACACGGTTTGTGCTAGCTCTTTGAAACTTGACACAATAAAGCAGTTTCAAGTTCTATCTCTATGGTTTGTTTGCTGTAGATGTAGCCCTAAGCAGAGACTGGCGAAAATCACATTCATGGAAAGGGCTTGCCAAGCTTCCAAAAAACTACTAGTTGCCTGAAATCACAGCATACATTTTTTCACCCAATCTTGATGATTCTTTCAGATAATGATCAGTACACCAAAACCACTAGACTCACCATGTTTCGTTCTTCTAGGTTAAACCGTTCGTTTGCAGTAACCGTTTTCATTTTATGTTTCACTCTGTTTTCTTCTATAGGGATACATGTATTTGGAACTCTAAATTAAACACGGTTTGTGCTAGCTCTTTGAAACTTGAGACAATAAAGCAGTTTCAAGTTTTATCTCTACGGTTTGTTTGCTGTTGATGTAGGCCTAAGCAGAGACTGGCGAAAATCACATTAATGGAAAGGGGTTGCCAAGCTTCCAAAAAACTACGAGTTGCCTGAAATCTCAGCAAACATTTTTTCACCCAATCTTGATGATTCTTTAAGGTAATGATCAGTACACCAAAACCACTTGGCTCACCAAATTTCGTTCTTCTAGGTTAAACCGATCGTATGCAGTAACCGTTTTCATTTTTAGGTTTCACTCTGTTTTCTCCTGTAGGGATACAGGTATTTGGAACTCTAAAACAAACACGGTTTGTGTTAGCTCTTTGAAACTTGACACAATAAAGCAGTTTCACGTTCTATCTTTATGATTTGTTTTCTGTTAATGTAGCCGTAAGCAGAGACTGTCGAAAATCACTTTCATGGAAAGGGGTTGCCAAGCTTCCAAAAAACTACGAGTTGCGTGAAATCTCAGCCAACATTTTTTCACCCAATCTTGATGATTCTTTCAGGTAATAATCAGTACACCAAAACCACTTGGCTCACCAAATTTCGTTCTTCTAGGTTAAACCGTTCGTTTGCAGTAACCGTTTTCATTTTAAGGTTTCACTCTGTTTTCTCCTATAAGAATAGATGTATTTTGAACCCTAAATCAAACACGGTTTGTGTTAGCTCTTTGAAACATGACACAATAAAGCAGTTTCAAGTTCTATCTCTATGGTTTGTTTGCTGTTGATGTAGCCCTAAGCAGAGACTGGCGAGAATCACTTTCAAGGAAAGGGCCTGCCAAGCTTTCAAAAAACTACGAGTTGCCTGAAATCTCAGCAAACATTTTTTCACCAAATCTTGATGATTCTTACAGGTAATGATCAGTACACCAAAACCACTTGGCTCATCAAATTTCATTCTTCTAGGTTAAACCGTTCTTTTCAGTATCCGTTTTCATTTTTAGGTTTCACTCTGTTTTCTCCTATAGGGATACATTTATTTGGAACTCTAAATGAAACACGGTTTGTGCTAGCTTTTTGAAACTTGACACAATCAAGCAGTTTCAAGTTCTATCTTCATGGTTTGTTTGCTGTTGATGTAGCCCACAGTACAGACTGGCGAAAATCACATTCATTTAAAGGGGTTGCAAAGCTTCCAAAAAACTACGAGTTGCCTGAAATCTCAGCTAACATTTTTTCACCCAATCTTGATGATTCTTGCAGTTAATCATAAGTATACCAAAACCATTTGGCTCACCAAATTTCGTTCTTCTAGGTTAAACCATTCGTTTGCAGTAACCGTTTTCATTTTTAGGTTTCACTCTGTTTTCTCCTATAGGGATACATGTATTTGGAACTCTAAATCAAACACGGTTTGTGCTAGCTCTTTGAAACTTGACACAATAAAGCAGTTTCATGTTCTATCTCTATGGTTTGTTTGCTGTTTATGTAGCCCTAAGCAGAGACTGGCGAAAATCACTTTCATGGAAAGGGGTTGCCAAGATTCGAAAAAACTGCGAGTTCCTTGAAATCTCAGCCAACATTTTTTCACCCAATCTTGATGATTCTTACAGGTAATGATCAGTACACCAAAACCACTAGGCTCACCAAGTTTCGTTCATCTAGGTCAAACCGTTCGTTTGCAGTAACCTTTTTTATTTTTAGGTTTCACTCTGTTTTCTCCTATAGGGATACATGTATTTGGAACTCTAAATTTAACACGGTTTGTGCTAGCTCTTTGAAACTTGACACAATAAAGCAGTTTCAAGTTCTATCTCTATGGTTCGTTTTCTTTTGATGTAGCCCTAAGCAGAGACTGGCTAAAATCACTTTCATGGAAAGGGGTTGCCAAGCTTCCAAAAAACTACAAGTTGCCTGAAATCTCAGCAAACATTTTTTCACCCAGTCTTGATGATTCTATCGGGTAATGTTCAGTACACCAAAACCACTAGGCTCACCAAGTTTCATTCTTCTAGGTTAAACCTTTCGTTTGCAGTAACCGTTTTCATTTTTAGGTTTCACTCTGTTTTCTCCTATAGGGATACATGTATTTGGAACTCTAAATGAAACACGGTTTGTGCTAGCTCTTTGAAACTTGACACAATAAAGCAGTTTCAAGTTCTATCTCTATAGTTTGTTTGCTGTTGATGTAGCCCTAAGCAGAGAGTGGCGAAAATCACTTTCATGGAAAGGGGTTGCCAAGCTTCCAAAGAACTACGAGTTGCCTGAAATCTCAGCAAACATTTTTTCACCCAATCTTGATGATTCTTTCAGGTAATGATCAGTACACCAAAGCCACTTGGCTCACCAAGTTTCGTTTATCTAGGATAAACCGTTCGTTTGCAGTAACCTTTTCATTTTGAGGTTTCACTCTGTTTTCTCCAATAGGGATACATGTATTTGGAACTCTAAATCAAACACGGTTTGTGCTAGCTCTTTGAAACTTGACACAATAAAGCAGTTTCAAGTTCTATATCTATGGTTTCTTTGCTGTTGATGTAGCCCTAGCAGAGACTGGCGAAAATCACATTCATGGAAAGGGGTTGTAAAGCTTCAAAAAAACTACGAGTTTCCTGAAATCTCAGCAAACATTTTTTCATCCAATCTTGATGATACTTTTAGGTAATGATCAGTACACCAAGACCACTTGGCTCACCAAATTTCGTTCTTCTAGGTTAAACCGTTCGTTTGCAGTAACCGTTTTCATTTTTAGGTTTCACTCTGTTTTCTCTTATAGGGATACATGTATTTGGAAATCTAAATGAAACACGGTTTGTGCTAGTTCTTTGAAACTTGACACAATAAAGCAGTTTCAAGTTTTATCTCTATGGTTTGTTTGCTATTCATGTAGATATAAGCAGAGACTGGCGAAAATCACATTTATGGAAAGGGGTTGCCAAGCTTCCAAAAAACTACGAGTTGCTGAAATCTCAGCCAACATTTTTTCACCCAATCTTGATGATTATTTCCGGTAATGATCAGTACACCAAAACCACTAGGCTCACCAAGTTTCGTTCTTCTAGGTTAAAACGTTCCTTTGCAGTAACCGTTTTCATTTTGAGGTTTCACTGTTTTCTTCTATAGGGATACATGTATTTGGAACTCTAAATCAAACACGGTTTGTGCTAGATCTTTGAAAGTTGACACACTAAAGCAGTTTCAAGTTCTTTCTCTATGGTTTGTTTGCTGTTGAGTTAGCCCTAAGCAGAGACTGGCGAAAATCACTTTCATGGAAAGGGGTTGCCAAGCTTCCAAAAAACTACGAGTTGCCTGAAATCTCAGCAAACATTTCTTCACCAATCTTGATGATTGTTTCAGGTAATGATCAGTACACCAAACCACTTTGCTCACCAAATTTCGTTATTCTAGTTAAACCGTTCGTTTGCAGTAACCGTTTTCATTTTTAGGTTTCACTCTGTTTTCTCCTATAGAGATACATGTATTTGGAACTTTAAATAAAACACGGTTTGTGCTAGCTCTTTGAAACTGGACACAATAAAGCAGTTTCAAGTTCTATCTCTATGGTTTGTTTGCTGTTGATGTAGCCCTAAGCAGAGACTGGCGAAAATCACATTCATGGAAAGGGGTTGCTAAGCTTCCAAAAAACTACGAGTTGCTTAAATCTCAGCAAACATTTTTTTCACCCAATCTTGATGATTCTTTCAGGTAATGATCAGTACACCAAAACCAGTTGGCTCACCAAATTTCGTTCTTCTAGGTTAAACCGTTCGTTTGAAGTAACCGTTTTCATTTTTAGGTTTCACTCTGTTTCTCCTATAGGGATACATGTATTTGGAACTCTAAATCAAACAAGGTCTGTGCTAGCTCTTTGAAACTTGACACAATAAATCAGTTTCAAGTTCTATCTCTATGTTTGTTTGCTGTTGATGTAGCCCTAAGCAGAGAGTGGCGAAAATCACTTTCATGAAAAGGGGTTGCCAAGCTTTAAAAAACTATGAGTTGCCTTAAATCTCAGCCAACATTTTTTCACCCAATCTTGATGATTCTTTCAGGTAATGATCAGTACACCAAATCCACTAGGCTAACCAAGTTTCGTTCTTCTAGGTTAAACCGTTCGTTTGCAGTAACCGTTTTCATTTTTAGGTTTCACTCTCTTTTCTCCTATAGAGATACATGTTTTTGGACTCTATATCAAACACGGTTTGTGCTAGCTCATTGAAACTTGACACAATAAAGCAGTTTCAAGTTCTGTCTCTATGGTTTGTTTGCTGTTGATGTAGCCCTAAGCAGAGAGTGGCGAAAATCTCTTTCATGGAAAGGGGTTGCCAAGCTTCCAAAAAACTACGAGTTTCCTGATATCTCAGCACACACTTTTTCACCCAATCTTGATGAATCTTTCAGGTATTGATCAGTACACCAATCCCACTTGGCTCGCCAAATTTCATTCTTCTAGGTTAAACCGTTCGTTGGCAGTAACCGGTTTCATTTTGAGGTTTCACTCTGTTTTCTCCTATAGGGATACATGTATTTGGAACTCTAAATCAAACACGGTTTGTGCTAGCTCTTTGAAACTTGACACAATAAAGCAGTTTCAAGTTCTATCTCTATGGTTTGTTTGCTGTTGATGTAGCCCTAAGCAGAGACTGGCGAAAATCACTTTGATGGAAAGGGGTTGCCAAGCTTCCAAAAAAACTACGAGTGTCCTGAAATCTCAGCCAATGTTTTTTCACCCAATCTTGATGATTATTTCAGGTAATGATCAGTACACCAAAACCACTTAGCTCACCCAATTTCTTTCTTCTAGGTTAAACCGTACGTTTGCAGTAACCCTTTTAATTATTAGATTTCACTCTGTTTTCTCCTATAGGGATACATGTATTTGAAACTCTAAATCAAACACGGTTTGCGCTAGCTCTTTACAACTTGACACAATAAAGAAGTTTCAAGTTCTATCTCTATGGTTTGTTTCCTGTTGATGTACCCCTAAGAAGAGAATGGCGAAAATCACTTTCATGGAAAGGGGTTGCCAAGCTTCCAAAAAATTACGACTTCCATGAAATCTCAGCCAATGTTTTTTCACCCAATCTTGATGATTCTTTCAGGTAATGATTAGTACACCAAAACCACTTGGCTCACATATTCCGTTCTTTTAGGTTAAACCGTTCGTTTGCAGTAACCGTTTTCATTTTTAGGTTTCACTCTGTTTTCACCTATAGGGATACATGTATTTGGAACTCTAAATCAAACACGGTTGTGGTAGCTCTTTGAAACTTGACACAATAAAGCAGTTTCAAGTTCTATCTCTATGGTATATTTGCTGTTGATGTACCCCTAAGCAGAGACTGGCGAAAATCACTTTCAGGAAAGGGGTTGCCAATCTTCCAAAAAACTACAAGTTGCCTGGAAATCTCAGCCAACATTTTTTCAACCAATCTTGATGATTCTTTCAGGTAATGATCAGTACAACAAAACCACTATGCTCACCATGTTCGTTCTTCTAGGTTAAACCGTTCGTTTGCAGTAACCGTTTTAATTTTTAGGTTTCACTCTGTTTTCTCCTATAGGGATACATGTATTTGGAACTCTAAATCAAACACGGTTTGTTCTAGCTCTTTGAAACTTGACACAATAGAGCAGTTTCAAGTTCTATCTCTATGGTTTGTATGCTGTTGATGTAGCCCTAAGCAGAGACTGGCGAAAATCACATTGTTGGAAAGGGGTTGGGAAGCTTCCAAAAAACTACGAGTTGCCTGAAATCTTAGCCAATGTTTTTTCACCCAATCTTGATTATTATTTCAGGTAATGATCAGTACACCAAAACCACTTAGCTCACCCAATTTCTTTCTTCTAGGTTAAACCGTTCGTTTGCAGTAACTGTTTTCATTTTAGGTTCACTCTGTTTTCTCCTATAGGGATACATGTATTTGGAACTCTAAATCAAACACGGGTTTGTGCTAGCTCTTTGAAACTTGACACAATAAAGCAGTTTCAAGTTCTATCTCAATGGTTTGTTTGCTGTTGATGTAGCCCTAAGCAGAGACTGGCGAAAATCACATTCATGGAAAGGGTTGCCAAGCTTCCAACAAACTACGAGTTGCCTGAAATCTCAGCCATGTTTTTTCACCCAATCTTGATGATTCTTTCAGGTAATGATCCGTACACCAAACCCACTTGGCTCACCCAATTTCTTTATTCTAGGTTAAACCGTATGTTTGCAGTAACCCTTTAAATTTTTAGGTTTCACTCTGTTTTCTCCTATAGGGATACATGTTTTTGGAACTCTAAATCAAACACGGTTTGTGCTAGCTCTTTTAAACTTGACATAATAAAGCAGTTTCAAGTTCTATCTCTATGGTTTTTTTGCTGTTGATGTAGCCCAAAGCAAAGACTGACGAAAATCAATTTCATGGAAAGGGCCTGCAGCTTCCAAAAAACTACGATTTTCCTGATCCCAGCCAATGTTTTTTCACCCAATCTTGATGATTCTTTCAGGTAATGATCAGTACACCGAAACAACATGTCTCACCAAATTTCGTTCTTCTAGGTTAAACAGTTCGTTTGCAGTAACCGTTTTCATTTTTAGGTTTCTCTCTGTTTACTCCTATAGGGATACATGTATTTGGAACTCTAAATCAAACACGGTTTGTGCTAGCTCTTTGCAACTTGACACAATAAAGGAGTTTCAAGTTCTATCACTATAGTTTGTTTGCTGTTGATGTAGCCCTAAGCAGAGACTGGCGAAAATCACTTTCATGGAAAGGGGTTGCCAAGCTTCCGAAAAACTACGACTTCCCTGAAATCTCAGCCAATGTTTTTTCACCCAATCTTGATGATTCTTTCAGGTAATGATCAGTACACCAAAACCACTTGGCTCACCAAATTTCGTTCTTCTAGGTTAAACCGTTCGTTTGCAGTAACTGTTTTCATTTTTAGGTTTCACTCTGTTTTCTAATATAGGAATACATGTATTTGGAACTCTAAATCAAACACGGTTTGTGCTAGCTCTTTGAAACTTGACACAATAAAGCAGTTTCAAGTTCTATCTCTATGGTTTGTTTGCTGTTGATGTAGCCCTAAGCAGAGACTGGCGAAAATCACTTTCATAGAAAGGGGTTGCCAAGCTTCCAGAAAACCACGAGTTGCCTGAAATCTCAGCAAACATTTTTTCACCCAATCTTGATGATTCTTTCAGGTAATGATCAGTACACCAAAACCGCTTGTCTCACCAAATAGTTCTTCTAGGTTAAACCGTTCATTTGCAGTAACCGTTTTCATTTTTAGGTTTCAGTCTCTTTTCTCCTATAGGGATACATGTATTTGGAACTCTAAATCAAACACGGTTTGTGCTAGCTCTTTGCAACTTGACACAATAAAGGAGTTTCAAGTTCTATCTCTATGGTTTGTTTGCTGTTGATGTACCCCTAAGAAGAGTATGGCGAAAATCACTGTCATGGAAAGGGGTTGCCAAGTTTCCAAAAAACTACGACTTCCCTGAAATCTCAGCCAATGTTTTTTCACCCAATCTTGATGATTCTTTCAGGTAATGATCAGTACACCAAAACCACTTGGCTCACCAAATTTCGTTTTTCTAGGTTAAACCGTTCGTTTGCAGTAACCGGTTTCATTTTGAGGTTTCACTCTGTTTTCTCCTATAGGGATACATGTATTTGGAAGTCTAAATCAAACACGGTTTGTGCTAGCTCTTTGAAACTTGACACAATATAGTAGTTTCAAGTTCTATCTCTATGGTTTGTTTGCTCTTGATGTAGCCCTAAGCAGAGACTGGCGAGAATAACTTTCATTGAAAGGGGTTGCCAAGCTTCCAAAAAACTACGAGTTGCCTGAAATCTCAGCAAACATTTTTTCACCCAATCTTGATGATTCTTTCAGGTAATGATTAGTACACCAAAACCGCTTGACTCACCAAATTTCGTTCTTCTAGATTAAACCATTCGTTTGCAGTAACCGTTTTCATTTTCAGGTTTCACTCTGTTTTCTCCTATAGGGATACATGTATTTGGAACTCTAAATCCAACACGGTTTGTGCTAGCTCTTTGAAACTTGACACAATAAAGCAGTTTCAAGTTATATCTATGGTTTGTTTGCTGTTGATGTAGCCCTAAGCGAAGACTGGCGAAAATCGCTTTCATGGAAAGAGGTTGGCAAGCTTCCAAAAAACTACGAGTTGCCTGAAATCTCAGCCAATAATTTTTCACCCAATCTTGATGATTCTTTCAGGTAATGATCAGTACACCAAAACCACTTAACTCACCCAATTTCTTTCTTCTAGTTTAAACCGTACGTTTGCAGTAACCCTTTAAATTTTTAGGTTTCAGTCTGTTTTCTCCTATAGGGATACATGTTTTTGGAACTCTAAATCAAACACGGTTTGTGCTAGCTCTTTAAAACTTGAAACAATAAAGCAGTTTCAAGTTCTATCTCTATGGTTTGTTTGCTGTTGATGTAGCCCAAAGCAGAGACAGGCGAAAATCACTCTCATGGAAAGGGGTTGCCAAGCTTCCAAAAAACTACGTGTTTCCTGATCCCAGCCAATGTTTTTTCACCCAATCTTGATGATTCTTTCAGGTAATGATCAGTACACCAAAACCACTTGGCTCACCAAATTTTGTTCTTCTAGGTTAAACCGTTCATTTGCAGTAACCGTTTTCATTTTTAGGTTTCACTCTGTTTTCTCCTATAGGGATAAATGTATTTGGAACTATAAATCAAACACGGTATGTGCTAGCTCTTTGAAACTTGACACAGTAGAGCAGTTTAAAGTTCTTTCTCTATGGTTTGTTTGCATTTGATGTAGCCCAAGGCAGAGACTGGCGAAAATCACTTTCATGGAAAGGGGTTGCCAAGCTTCCAAAAAACTACGAGTTACCTGAAATCTCAGCAAACATTTTTTCACTCAATCTTGATGATTCTTTCAGGTACTGATCAGTACACCAAAACCACTTGGCTCACCAAATTTCGTTCTTCTACGTTAAACCGTTCGTTTGCAGTAACCGTTTTCATTTTTAGGTTTCCCTCTGTTTTTTTCTATAGGGATACATGTATTTGGAACTCTAAATCAAACACGGTTTGTGCTAGCTCTTTGAAACTTGACACAATAAAGCAGTTTAATGTTCTATCTCTATGGATTGTTTGCTGTTGATGTAGCCCTAAGCAGAGACTGGCAAAAATCACTTTCATGGAAAGGGGTTGCCAAGCTTCCAAAAAACTACGAGTTGCCTGAAATCCCAGACAACATTTTTTCACCCAATCTTGATGATTCTTTCAGGTAATAATCAGTACACTAAAACCACTTGACTCACCAAATTTCGTTCTTCTAGGTTAAACTGTTTGTTGGCAGTAACCGTTTTAATTTTTAGGTTTCACTCTGTTTTCTCCTATAGGGATACGTGTATTTGGAACTCTAAATCAAACACGGTTGGTGCTAGCTCTTTGAAACTTGACACAATAAAGATGTTTCATGTTCCATCTCTATGGTTTGTTTGCTGTTGATGTAGCCCTAAGCAGAGACTGGCGAAAATCACTTTCATGGAAAGGGGTTGCCAAGCTTACCAAAAATTACGAGTTGCCTGAAATCTCAGCAAACATTTTTTCACTTAATCTTGATGATTCTTTCAGGTAATGATCAGTACACCAACATAACTTGGCTCACCAAATTTCGTTATTCTAGGTTAAACCGTTCGTTTGCAGTAACCGTTCTCACTTTTAGGTTTCACTCAGTTTTTTCCTATAGGGATACATGTATTTGGAACTCTAAATCAAACACGGTTTGTGCTAGGTCTTTGAAACTTGACACAATATAGCAGTTTCAAGTTCTTTCTCTATGGTTTGTTTGCTGTTGATGTAGCCCAAGGCAGATACTGGTGAAAATCACTTTCATGGAATGGGGTTGCGAAGCTTCTAAAAAACTACGAGTTTCCTGAAATCTCAGCCAACATTTTTTCACCCAATCTTGATGATTCTTTCAGGTAATGATCAGTACACCAAAACCACTTGGCTCACCAAATTTCGTTCTTCTAGGTTAAACCGTTCGTTTGCAGTAACCGTTTTCATTTTTAGGTTTCACTCTGTTTTCTCCTATAGTGATACATGTATTTGGAATTCTAAATCAAACACGGTTTGTGCTAGCTCTTTGAAACGTGACACAATAAAGCAGTTTCAAGTTCTATCTCTATGGTTTGTTTGCTGTTGATGTAGTCCTAAGCAGAGACTTGCGAAAATCACTTTCATGGAAAGGGGTTGCCAAGCTTCCAAAAAACTACGAGTTGCCTGAAATCTCAGCAAACATTTTTTCACCCAATCTCGATGATTCTTTCAGGTAATGATCAGTACACCAAAACCACTTGGCTCACCAAATTTCGTTCTTCTAGGTTAAATCGTTCGTTTGCAGTAACCATTTTCATTTTTAGGTTTCACTCTGTTTTCTCTTATAGGGATACATGTATTTGGAACTCTAAATCAAACACGGTTTGTGCTAGCTCTTTGAAACTTGACACAATAAAGATGTTTCATGTTCTATCTCTATGGTTTGTTTGCTGTTGATGTAGCCCTAAGCAGAGACTGGCGAAAATCACTTTCATGGAAAGCGGTTGCCAAGCTGCCAAAAAACTACGAGTTGCCTGAAATCTCAGCCAACATTTTTTCACCCAATATTGATGATTCGTTCAGGTAATGATCAGTACACCACAACCACTTGGCTCACCGAATTTCGTTCTTCTAGGTTATACCGTTCGTTTGCAGTAACCGTTTTCATTTTTAGGTTTCACTCTGTTTTCTCCTATAGGGATCCATGTATTTGGAACTCTAAATCAAACACGGTTTGTGCTAGCTCTTTGAAACTTGACACAATAAAGCAGTTTCCAGTTCTATCTCTATGGTTTGTTTGCTGTTGATGTAGCCCTAAGCAGAGACTAGCGAAAATCACTTTCATGGAAAGGGGTTGCCAAGCTTCCAAAAAACTACGAGTGGCCTTAAATCCCATCCAACATTTTTTCACCCAATCTTGATGATTCTTTCAGGTAATGATCAGTACACCAAAACCACTTGGCTCACCAAATTTCGTTCTTCTAGGTTAAACCGTTCGTTTTCAGTAACCGTTTTTATTTTTAGGTTTCACTCTGTTTTCTCCTATAGGGATACATGTATTTTGGAACTCTAAATCAAACAGGGTTTGTGCTAGCTCTTTGAAACTTCACACAATAAAGCAGTTTCACGTTCTATCTCTAAGGTTTGTTTGCTGTTGATGTAGTCCAAGGCAGAGACTGGCGAAAATCACTTTCATGGAAAGGGGTTGCCAAGCTTCCAAAAAACTACGAGTTGCTTGAAATCTCAGCCTGTCGCGACCCTTCTTGCCCGCAAGGAAGACGTGACTCAGGAATCTTCTTTCAGCAGTTTATTCAGGCCTTTGGTATTCTTTTAATAATTCTTCTACTACTTCTACTACTTCGGATGCCCTTCCCAGCCTTAATAAAGCACCTCGAACCCCAATGCAAAGTTGCCAAGTGTACCCTTCTCACAGGGTGCTAGAAAATGACACGCCAACTTTCTCTGATAAGGAGCTGGGAACACGCCAACTCTCTTTGATATGGAGTTGTCCTTCACAGACCACAACGGAGCCAGCGCCATCATGTAATGGCGACCACAGTCCGCAGGAACGGCTCACCACAGCTCCCCCTTTTTGTTTCACTAAGACAATACAGGCGAGAGTAGAGGTCCTATCCCACTGTGTAAAAGTGGCTGCATAGTATGGGCCAGCCCCAGGGGGCGCCTTCCCCAGATCTGACACCATATCAGCCGACGCCTTTTTTCTTGGGGCGGAGCGGAGACACGTCAAACCCGCATGCAATAGGACATGCTCCCCTTGAGGTCCCTCTTCTCAATGGATCACTCAAGTGCAGTGCCTTGCCTCGCATCCTGTATCGTGATGATGGTGAGTAAGAGGGAATAGCTGAGGTTGAACTGTGGCCATGCAGAAGTACAACTACAAACAAGTTGGCAGCACCCTGAAAGAAAGGCACGGACTTTAAAGTGATAGATAAAGACCAGTGTGGAAACCCTTCTGCGTGTAATGGCAACAAGACCCGCAGAGTGCAAGGGCTTTCCAGCACTAAGAGAAAGACAAAAGAAGGACATGTCGAACCCAGTGCAATGTTATAATAACTTGGGGTGCAACGACCATGTCAAAGGCACTAGTGTAGAAACCCATCTGCGTGCAATGGTAGCAAGACCGGCAGAGTGCAAGGGCTTTCTGACACTAAGAGAATAACGAGGAAAGACATGTCAATCCCAGTGCAATGTTATAATAACTTGGGGTGCAATGACCATGTCAAAAGTTTAGTGCTTAAGATGCGCAAGCCAGACCTGTGGCGAGTTGCCAGTTTCTAAAGCAGCAAGAGCTTGTATGATCATAGCCTTATCTTGAGCACTACGAGCTTTAAGGCGACAGAGAAACCACAAGCAGAGGAACATACCAAAACAACACAGTGCACCAAAAATGCCTACTCCCACCCACTCTTTAAAAAAGGAAAAAACAGAAGATATCCAATTGGTGAATTGACCCAGAGTCATGGGATCGACAGGGGTACTATTCAAGACAGCTATCTGGGTTAGTTGAGACTGGATCATGTCTTCCTCTTCCATGGACCAATTTTCTGCCAGATATCCACCAATGATGTGGGAAGCATTCCTGGAACCATTAAATCTGAAAGAGGTTATACATAAATGTGCACGTTGGTCCATGCAGCCTAAAAGTACTAGGTCAGCCAATTCTTCTACCTGAGCTTGAAGAAAATCTATTCTTTGGTTGGTAGCTAAAATCCCTGACAAAATATGTTGATTAATCGCATTTTGCGATTTAAGTATAGTGGACGTTTGTTGAACAACTTGATTAATAGTGGCAGCAGTTTGTACTTGACTGGCCATGGCTACTCCGGCCGTAACTGCTGCAGCAGCAGATGTTGCAACGGCTGTCACTATAGCTGCTGTGATTCCAAAATCTCTGCGGACTCTAAGTAGTTCTACAATAGGAAATTTATCTGGATCCGCAGTGACTGGGATTGGGACAAAAGTTGGAATTTTCATAATTACTGCTACAGTCCAAGAACCATTCCAACACTCAGATAAGAAACAGGTAATAATAGAACAATCCAGCATCCCCGATGAGGTGTGATTAGCTAAAAGGAACAGGAACGGGGATTGGATACAGACCATTGCAGGAGGCAATGTGCCATAATGTAACAGAGAGTTGAACGAAAAAGATGTAAGCCTATTACCTCGTTCACTCTCCTTAGTAGTGCCAGAAACATTAGCCAGCCAACTTTTGGCTCCTAGTAATTGAGCCAATGTGGAAATATCGGCTGAAGCCCCCTTCTCATTGGAAATGAGCCATTGAAACCAGGACCAACCTGTTCCTGTAGAGGAGTTGGCATTGTTGTTAAAGTTATAAACATATCTCTTCAGAGGGGGGGAAAAGGAGAAACCTTTAGCAACTTGATGTTTCTCCCAAGGATGATCCTGACAAGGCATAAATGTCGGGGGAAAACCAAAATTAGGGGTACAGTAAGGAGAGGCCTTGAAATGAGTGGCATAGCAAGTACTATTAGAAGAAGGAGGTATTGGGATTAGTACCTCGGAGATAATAGCTAAAGTAGTTATGTTTAAAACAGAGCTAGTTGCGGGGGTCCCTGAGCCTGATTGCTTCCCTGAAACTACTTGGCTCAATACAGCACTGAGAATACTCCCTGAGACTCGACTGGACCGCAATGGGTCCTCCCAGTTAGTCAAATTTTTGGTCTTAAGGCTAATACAATTAGTGTTCCCAAGACTGAAACAAAAAACTCCTGTGAGATTAACTTGAGACTGATTAAAAATATTTTCCATGTCCCCTCTAGGAGAGGTACAAGGAGCAGACATCTCACATGAGGTAGAAAAAAGAGTGGGGAGGACACTAGAATTACTATGAACTGGCATTGGCATTGGCCATGCCCGTGCCACTGCCCACCACTGCATTGGTGCCATCTATACCGTTGGCACCAGCATCAGAGCCAGAGCACTCATCAGAATGAATCTCCTCATCATGGGACTGTTGTGGCACCTCCTGCTGCTGGTTAGTAGATCTCGAGACTCTTCTTGTCAGGCGTTCAGGGATCCACAGCGGCTCCGTGCGATCCTGGGAAAAAACACATACAGATCCTCGTGCCCATGTCAGCACGGGCTCAGGGTCGTTCCATTGGCCCGTAAGAACATCCTTCCACTTAAAATAGCCAGTCACAGAGGGCTGAGGGGACACATGTCTATCAGCCACAGAGCGGCCATGAATATCCAAATTCAAAAAATTAATGGTAAAAAGAGCTAAGGACAGGCGTTCTTTAGGAGTGTGGTCAACTCCTATTCCCCCCTTTTTTTTTTAAGGTTTCTTTTAAGGTGCGGTGGGCACGTTTAACAATGTCTTGCCCTTGAGGATTGTAAGGCAACCCATGAGCAAGTTGTACTCCCATAGTAGAACCAAAAGATGTAAACTGTCTGCCAGTATAAGCAGGTCCATTATCAGTCTTAAGGGATGCAGGTGCACCCCATGCTGCCCATGCCTCTAAGCAATGAGTAATAACATTACGTGCCTTTTCTCCCGATAAAGCAGAAGCATGAATAATTCCAGAGTATGTGTCAATAGAAACATGTACATATTTGAGGTTACCAAAGTGAGGCACATGAGTTACGTCCATTTGCCAGACGACCAATGGCTTCAATCCTCGTGGGTTTACACCATAAGTAGGAGGATGAAGAAATGTGACACAATGGGGACATTGTAATACTATCTGACGAGTATCTGCTCTGGAGATGGAAAAACGTCTACGCAGTGTCATAGCATTGACATGAAAGTTGTGATGAAACAATTTAGCTTCTTCTAAGGAGGAGACCAAGCATACCAACTGGCTTTTAGTTGCCGAGTCAGCACAGGCATTACCCTGTGATAACGGGCCAGGAAGAGAGGTGTGAGCCCGAATGTGCATTGGATAGAAAGGGGCAGTACGGCCACGGATAAGCCGTTGAAGCTGATTAAAGTAAGCAGACACAGTATGGGTGTCACTAATAGCTCCTACAGCCTCCAGAATTTTGAGCGCCTGCACCACATAGATGGAATCTGAAATGAGATTGAAAGGAAAAGAACACTGTTTAAAAACTTCAATGACAATTTGTAGTTCTACCCATTGTGGATTTCCAGGAGCAAATTGATGCTGGACAGGGGGAGAGTCATTAATCACATAAGCTCCTATTCCAGACATAGAGCCATCAGTAAAAATATTAACAGCCCCCGGAATTGGAGTGGGTGAAGTTACTTTAGGGAAAATGATAGGATGCTCTTTAACAAAATGGAGTAATGGATGAGAAGGGTAATGATTATCAATATCCCCTTGCAACGAGCAACATAGAATGGCCCAGTTGTCTAGAGTATCACACAAAACATTAATTTGAGCTTTAGAATAGGGTATGATAAGAGAAGAAGGTGCTTGTCCAAAAAATTGAATGCTCTGTTTAATCCCCCTAAGTGCTAACGCTGCAACAGCATCAGGATAGTATTCTAAAGATTTTCCTGGGGATACATGTGGGTGGATCCATAGTAAAGGCCCATCTTGCCACAGTACTCCAGTAGGCTGCCGCATAGTGGCAAGCACACATAACTGGAAAGGTTTATCACTCTGGATCCTGCATACAGTAGCATGTTGTATAGCTTCTTCTACTTTTATAAGGGCCGCTCTGGCCTCTTTAGTGAGGGTACGAGGGGAAGTAAGATCTGGATCACCCTTAAGAATAGCATACAAAGGCTGGAGCACGATATTAGGAATATGTAAATAACCTCTTATCCAATTAATATCTCCCAACAGTTTTTGAAAATTATTTAAAGTTTGGAGATCTTGAGTTCTTATAGTAACTTTTTGTGGTTTTAACATGTCATATCCAATCGTTGCTCCCAAATACTTAATAGAATCCCCTGTTTGAACCTTTTCAGGTGCAATATGTAATCCATACTGAGCTAACAACTTCACCAAGTCTTTATAGGCCTCATTAACTGACTGCTCTAATTTGGCTGCCAATAATACATCATCCATATAATGAATAATCTTGATGGAAGGATATTGTTGTCTGAGAGGTGCAAGTGCCTTCCCTACATACATCTGACAAATTGTAGGACTGTTAGACATTCCCTGTGGTAAAACAACCCACTCAAACCTTTGATCTGGTTCCTCGTGATTACACGAGAAAAGGGTGAAGGCAAAACGCTGTGAGTCCTTAGGATGCAAAGGAATAGAAAAGAAACAGTCTTTAATGTCAATAGCAATGATATGCCAGCCCTGAGGAACAGAGGAAAGCAGTGGCAGCCTGAAACACCCCGCCATACGGAGGCGGATCGGGAGGCTGTCCGTTCTTGAGCCCTTGCTTATCTCTGTTCCCTGTACCTAAACTCCCTATCTGCCGAGAAAGCGTCTCCAGCTCCTCCTCTTCATTATCTTCTACCTCTGACCCACTTTCGCATGGGGGCGTGCGTAGCACACTGAGATCTGGATACAGTCTCCTCCCGTTCTCCACGCCCCGCACACTCCCCTCTTCCTGAGACACTTCGCTCTCTGTTGTTTCTGATTTTTCCTCATGTAATTGTTCTAAAACCTCCTGCCCTTTAAGAAGCGCTTCTTGGCATCGGCCATCCGTAAGACAACTACGGACCATCTTCCAGAGGGGTATCACCCCGCCCTGTAGCATGCCCTGCTCACGAGCAAAGTCAAGGTCTTTGCCTAATTTATCCCAGCTGGGTGTAGTGAGGCTGCCCGAAAATGCGAACCACGGTGCAGCGACATCTACTCTCTGTAAAAATTTTTCCAAGGTGCGATGCTTCACCTCCAGTCCCTTGGAACGTAAAAGGCCATCAAGGGCTAGAAGGAGTGGACTTGAAGTCACAGCTCCCATAACGCAACACAAGAAAACACAGAAATCGAAAGTGAAAGTACACAAAACAAAACGAACATACACAGAAAACAAAAGGAAAATTCAGAGTGCAATTTCTATAAGATGTAGCACCCTCGCTTTACAGAGGAGCTTCCAGCTTTTTAACAGCGGGTCCCACGTTACCTGGGACTTACCGGTGCACCTCCCTGACTGCTGAAAGTTCTGGTTCCGGGGTGTTTCTTTGTTTCTTTTTTCCCGATTTCGGCACCACTTGTCGCGACCCCCCTTGCCCGCAAGGAAGACGCGACTCAGGAATCTTCTTTAAGAAGTATATTCAGGCCCTTGATATTCTTCTAATAATTCTTCTACTACTACTACTACTTCGGATGCCCCTCCCAGCCTTAATAAAGCACCTCGAACCTCAATGCAAAGCTGCAACGTGTACCCTTCTCACAGGGTGCTAGAAAATGACACGCCAACTTTCTCTGATAAAGAGCTGGGAACACGCCAACTCTCTTTGATATGGAGTTGTCCTTCACAGACCACAACGCAGCCAGCGCCATCATGTAATGGCGACCACAGTGCGCAGGAACGGCTCACCACATCAGCCAACATTTTTCACCCAATCTTGATGATTCTTTCAGGTAATGATCAGTACACCAAAACCACTTGGCTCACCAAATTTCGTTCTACTAGGTAAAACCGTTCGTTTGCAGTAACCGTTTTCATTTTTAGGTTTCACTCTGTTTTCTCCTATACGGATACGTGTATTTGGAACTCTAAATCAAACACGGTTTGTGCTAGCTCTAAGAAACTTGACACAATAAAGCAGTTTCAAGTTCTATCTCTATGGTTTTTTTGCAGTTGATGTAGCCCAAGGCAGAGACTGGCATAAATCACTTTCATGAAATGGGGTTGCCAAGCTTCCAAAAAACTACGAGTTGCCTGAAATCTCAGCCAACCTTTTTTCACCCAATCTTGATGATTCTTTCAGGTAATCATCAGTACACCAAAACCACTTGGCTCACCAAATTTCGTTCTTCTAGGTTAAACCGTTCGTTTGCAGTACCCGTTTTCATTTTTAGGTTTCACTCTGTTTTCTCCTATAGGGATACATGTATTTGGAACTCTAAATCAAACACGGTTTGTGCTAGCTCTTTGAAACTTGATACAATAAAGCAGTTTCAAGTTCTATCTCTATGGTTTGTTTGCTGTTGATTTAGCCCTAAGCAGAGACTGGCGAAAATCACTTTCATAAAAAGGGGTTGCCAAGCTTCCAAAAAACTACGAGTTGCCTGAAATTTCAGCCAACATTTTTTCACCCAATCTTGATGATTCTTTCAAGTAATGATCAGTACACCAAAACCACTTGGCGCACCAAATTTCGTTCTTCTAGGTTAAACCGTTCGTTTGCAGTAACGGTTTTCATTTTTAGGTTTCACTCTGATTTCTCCTATAGGGATACATGTATTTGGAACTCTAAATCAAACACGGTTTGTGCTAGCTCTTTGAAACTTGACACAATAAAGAAGTTTCAAGTTTTATCTCTATGGTTAGTTTGCTGTTGATGTAGCCCTAAGCAGAGACTGGCGAAGATCACTTTCATGGAAAGGGGTTGCCAAGCTTCCAAAAAAGTACGAGTTGCCTGAAATCTCAGCAAACATTTTTTCACCCAATCTTGATGATTCTTTCAGGTAATGATCAGTACACCAAAACCACTTGGCTCACCAAATTTCGTTCTTCTAGTTTAAACCGTTCGTTTGCAGTAACCGTTTTCATTTTTAGGTTTCACTCTGTTTTCTCCTATAAGGATACATGTATTTGGAACTCTAAATGAAACACGGTTTGTGCTACCTCTTTGAAACTTGACACAATAAAGCAGTTTCAAGTCCTATCTCTATGGTTTGTTTGCTGTTGATGTAGCCCTAAGCAGAGACTGGCGAAAATCACTTTCATGGAAAGGGGTTGCCAAGCTTCCAAAAAAGTACGAGTTGCCTGAAATCTCAGCAAACATTTTTTCACCCAATCTTGATGATTCTTTCAGGTAATGATCAGTACACCAAAACCACTTGGCTCACCAAATTTCGTTCTTCTAGTTTAAACCGTTCGTTTGCAGTAACCGTTTTCATTTTTAGGTTTCACTCTGTTTTCTCCTATAAGGATACATGTATTTGGAACTCTAAATGAAACACGGTTTGTGCTACCTCTTTGAAACTTGACACAATAAAGCAGTTTCAAGTCCTATCTCTATGGTTTGTTTGCTGTTGATGCAGCCCTAAGCAGAGACTGGCGAAAATCACTTTCATGGAAAGGGGTTTCCAAGATTCAAAAAAACTACGAGTTTCCTAAAATCTCAGCAAACATTTTTTCACCCAATCTAGATGATTCTTTCAGGTATTGATCAGTACACCAAAACCACTTGGCTCACCAAATTTCGTTCTTCTAGGTTAACCCGTTCTTTTGCAGTTACCGTTTTCATTTTTAGGTTTCACTCTGTTTTCTCCTATAGGGATACATGTATTTGGAACTCTAAATCAAACACGTTTTCTGCTAGCTCTTTGAAACTTGACACAACAAAGTAGATTCAAGTTCTATCTCTATGGTTTGTTTGCTGTTGATGTAGCCCTAAGCACAAACTGGCGAAAATCACTTTCATGGAAAGGGGTTGCCAAGCTTCCAAAAAACTACGAGTTCCCTGAAATCTCAGCAAACATTTTTTCACCCAATCTTGATGATTCTTTCATGTAATGATCAGTACACCAAAACCACTTGGCTCACCAAATTTCGTTCTTCTAGGTTAAACCGTTCGTTTGCAGTAACCGTTTTCATTTTTAGGTTTCACTCTGTTTTCTCCTATAGGAATACATGTATTTGGAACTCTAAATCAAACACGGTTTGTGCTAGCTCTTTGAAACTTGACACAATAAAGCAGTTTCAAGTTCTGTCTCTATGGTTTGTTTGCTGTTGATGTAGCCCTAAGCAGAGACTGGCGAAAATCACTTTCATGGAAAGGGGTTGCCTAGCTTCCAAAAAACTACGAGTTGCCTGAAATCTCAGCAAACACTTTTTCACCCAATCTTGATGATTCTTTCAGGTAATGATCAGTACACCCAAACCAATATTCTCACCAAGTTTCGTTCTTCTAGGTTAAACCGTTCATTTGCAGTACCCGTTTTCATTTTTAGGTTTCACTCTGTTTTCTCCTATGGGGATACATGTATTTGGAACTCTAAATAAAACGGTTTGTGCGAGCTCTTTGAAACATGACACAATAAAGCAGTTTCAAGTTCGATCTCTATGGTTTGTTTGCTGTTGATGTAGCCCTAATCAGAGAGTGGCGAAAATCACTTTCATGGAAAGGGGTTGCCACGCCTCCAAAAAACTTCGAGTTTCCTGAAATCTCAGCAAACATATTTTCACCCAATCTTGATGATTCTTTCAGGTAATGATCAGTACACCAAAACCAGTTGGCTCACCAAATGTCTTTCTCCTAGGTTAAACCGTTCGTTGGCAGTAACCGTTTTCATTTTTAGGTTTCACTCTGTTTTCTCCTATAGGGATACATGTATTTGGAACTCTAAATGAAACACGGTTTGTGCTACCTCTTTGAAACTTGACACAATAAAGCAGTTTAAAGTCCTATCTCTATGGTTTGTTTGCTGTTGATGTAGACCTAAGCAGAGACTGGCGAAAATCACTTTCATGGAAAGGGGTTGCCAAGCTTCCAAAAAACTATGAGTTGCCTGAAATCCCAGCCAACATTTTTTCACCCAATCTTGATGATTCTTTCAGATAATGATCAGTACAAAAAAACCACTTGGCTCACCAAGTTTCGTTCTTCTAGGTTAAACCGTTCGTTTTCAGTAAAAGTTTCCTTTTTTAGGTTTCACTTTGTTGTCTCCTATAGGGATACATGTATTTGGAACTCTAAATCAAACACGGTTTGTGCTAGCTCTTTGAAACGTGACACAATAAAGCAGTTTCAAGTTCTCACTCTATGGTTTGTTTGCTGTTGATGTAGCCCTAAGCAGAGACTGGCGAAAATCTCTTTCATGGAAAGGGGTTGCCAAGCTTCCAAAAGAGTACGAGTTGCCTGAAATATAAGGAAACATTTTTTCACCCAATCTTGATGATTCCTTCAGGTAATGATCAGTGCACCAGAACCACTTGGCTCAATAAATTTTGTTCTTCTAGGTTAAACCGTTCGTTTGCAGTAACCGTTTTCATTTTTAGGTTTCACTCTGTTTTCTCCTATAGGGATACATGTATTTGGAACTCTAAATCAAACACGGTTTGTGCTAGCTCTTTGAAACTTGACACAATAAAGCAGTTTCAAGTTCTATCTCTATGGTTTGTTTGCTGTTGATGTAGCCCTAAGCATAGACTGGCGAAAATCACTTTCATGGAAAGGAGTTGCCAAGCTTCTAAAAAACTACGAGTTGCCTGAAATCTCAGCCAGCATTTTTTCACCCAATCTTGATGATTCTTTCAGGTAATGATCAGGAAACCAAAACCACTTGGCTCACCAAATTTCGTTCTTCTAGGTTAAGCCGTTCGTTAGCAGTAACCGTTTACATTTTTCGGTTTCACTCTGTTTTTTCCTATAGGGATACATGTATTTGGAACTCTAAATCAAACACGGTTTGTTCTAGCTCTTTGAAACTTGACACAATAAAGCAGTTTCAAGTTCTATATCTATGGTTTGTTTGCTGTTGATGTAGCCTTAAGCAGAAACTGGCGAAAATCACTTTCATGGAAAGCGGTTGCCAAGCTTCCAAAAAACTACGAGTTGCCTGAAATCTCAGCCAACATTTTTTCACCCAATCTTGATGATTCTTTAAGGTAATGATCAGTACACCAAAACCACTTGGCTCACCAAATTTCGTTCTTCTAGGTTAACCCGTTCTTTTGCAGTTACCGTTTTCATTTTTAGGTTTCACTCTGTTTTCTCTTTAGGGATACATGTATTTGGAACTCTAAATCAAACACGGTTTGTGCTAGCTTTTTGAAACTTGACACAATAAAGCAGTTTCAAGTTCTATCTCTATGGTTTGTTTGCTGTTGATGTAGCCCTAAGCAGAGACTGGCGAAAAACACTTTCATGGAAAGGGGTTGCCAAGTTTCCAAAAAACTACGAGTTGCCTGAAATCTCAGCAAACAATTTTTCTCCCAATCTTTATGATTCTTTCTGGTAATGATCAGTACACCAAAACCACTTGGCTCACCAAATTTCGTTCTTCTAGGTTAAACCGTTTGTTTGCAGTAACCGTTTTCATTTTTAGGTTTCACTCTGTTTTCTCCTATAGAGATACATATATTTGGAACTCTAAATCAAACACGGTTAGTGCTAGCTCTCTGAAACTTGACACAATAAAGCAGTTTCAAGTTCTATCTCTATGGTTTGTTTGCTGTTGATGTAGCCCTAAGCAGAGACTGGCGAAAATCACTTTCATGGAAAAAGGTTGCCTAGCTTCCAAAAAACTACGAGTTGCCTGAAATCTCAGCAAACATTTTTTCACCCAATCTTGATGATTCTTTCAGGTAATGATCAGTACACTGAAACCACTTGGCTCACCAAATTTCGTTCTTCTAGGTTAAACCGTTCGTTTGCAGTAACCGTTTTTATTTTTGGGTTTCACTCTGTTTTCTCCTATAGGGATACATGTATTTGGAACTCTAAATCAAACACGGTTTGTGCTAGCTCTTTGAAACTTGACACAATAAAGCAGATTCAAGTTCTATCTCTATGGTTTCCTTGCTGTTGATGTAGCCCTAAGCAGAGACTGGCGAAAATCACTTTAATGGAAAGGGGTTGCAAAGCCTCCAAAAAACTTCGAGTTGCCTGAAATCTCAGCAAACATTTTTTCACCCAATCTTGATGATTCTTTCAGGTAATGATCAGTACACCGAAACCACTTGGCTCACCAAATTTCGTTCTTCTACGTTAAACCGTTCGTTTGCAGTAACCGTTTTTATTTTTAGGTTTCACTCTGTTTTCTCCTATAGGGATACATGTATTTGTAACTCTAAATCAAACACGGTTTGTGCTAGCTCTTTGAAACTTGACACAATAAAGCAGATTCAAGTTCTATCTCTATGGTTTCCTTGCTGTTGATGTAGCCCTAAGCAGAGACTGGCGAAAATCACTTTAATGGAAAGGGGTTGCCAAGCCTCCAAAAAACTTCGAGTTGCCTGAAATCTCAGCAAACATTTTTTCACCAAATCTTGATGATTCTTTCAGGAAATGATCAGTACACCAAAACCACTTGGATCACAAAATTTTGTTCTTCAAGGTTAAACCGTTCGTTTGCAGTAACCGTTTACATTTTTAGGTTTCACTCTGTTTTCTCCTATAGGAATACATGTATTTGGAACTCTAAATCAAACACGGTTTGTGATAGCTCTTTAAAACTTGACACAATAAAGCAGTTTCAAGTTCTATCTCTATGGTTTGTTTGCTGTTGATGTAGCCCTAAGCAGAGACTGGCGAAAATCACTTTCATGGAAAGGGGTTGCCAAGCTTCCAAAAAACTACGAGTTGCGTGAAATATAAGCAAAAATTTTTTCACCAAATCTTGATGATTCCTTCAGGTAATGATCAGTACACCAGAACCACTTGGCTCACCAAATTTCGTTCTACTAGGTTAAACCGTTCGTTTGCAGTAACCGTTTTCATTTTTAGGTTTCACTCTGTATTCCCCTATAGGGATTCATGTATTTGGAACTCTAAATCAAACACGGTTTGTGCTAGCTCTTTGAAACTTGACACAATGAAGCAGTTTCAAGTTCTATCTCTATGGTTTGTTTGCTGTTGATGTAGCCCTAAGAATAGACTGGCGAAAATCACTTTCATGGAAAGGGGTTGCCAAGCTTCTAAAAAACTACGAGTTGCCTGAAATCTCAGCCAGAATTTTTTCACCCAATCTTGATGATTCTTTTCAGGTAATGATCAGGACACCAAAACCACTTGGCTCACAAATTTTGTTCTTCTAGGTTAAGCAGTTCATTAGCAGTAACCGTTTACATTTTTAGGTTTCACTCTGTTTTCTCCTATAGGGATACATGTATTTGGAACTCTAAATCAAACACGGTTTGTGATCGCTCTTTTAAACTTGACACAATAAAGCAGTTTTCAAGTTCTGTCTCTATGGTTTGTTTTCTTTTGATGTAGCCCTAAGCGGAGACAGGCGAAAATCACTTTCATGGAAAGGGGTTGCCAAGCTTCCAAAAAACTACGAGTTGCCTGAAATATAAGCAAACATTTTTTCACCCAATCTTGATGATTCTTTCAGGTAATAATCAGTACACCAAAACCACTTGGCTCACCAAATTTCGTTCTTCTAGGTTAAACTGTTCGTTTGCAGTAACCATTTTCATTTTTAGGTTTCACTCTGTTTTTTCCTATAGGGATACATGTATTTGGAACTCTAAATCAAACACGGTTTGTCCTAGCTATTTCAAACTTGACACAATAAAGCAGTTTCAAGTTCTATATTTATGGTTTGTTTGCTGTTGATGAAGCCTTGAGCAGAGACTGGCGAAAATCACTTTCATGGAAAGGGGTTTCCAAGATTCCAAAAAACTACGAGTTTCCTAAAATCTCAGCAAACATTTTTTCACCCAATCTAGATGATTCTTTCAGGTATTGATCAGTACACCGAAACCACTTGACTCACCAAATTTAGTTCTTTTAGGTTAAACCGTTCGTTTGCAGTAACCGTTTTA
Organism: Ictidomys tridecemlineatus; assembly: GCF_052094955.1. Taxonomy (NCBI): domain Eukaryota; kingdom Metazoa; phylum Chordata; class Mammalia; order Rodentia; family Sciuridae; genus Ictidomys; species Ictidomys tridecemlineatus. The sequence goes on from NC_135483.1 coordinate 84,156,342, forward strand.
ATTTTTAGGTTTCACTCTGTTTTCTCCTATAGGGATACATGTGTTTGGAACTCTAAATCAAACACGGTTTGTGCTAGCTCTTTGAAACTTGACACAATAAAGCAGTTTCAAGTTCGATCTCTATGGTTTGTTTGCTGTTGATGTAGCCCTAAGCAGAGACTGGCGAAAATCACTTTCATGGAAAGGGGTTGCCAAGCCTCCAAAAAACTTCGAGTTGCCTGAAATCTCAGCAAACATATTTTCACCCAATCTTGATGATTCTTTCAGGTAATGATCAGTACACCAATACCAGTTGGCTCACCAAATGTCTTTCTCCTAGGTTAAACCGTTCGTTGGCAATAACCGTTTTCATTTTTCGGTTTCACTCTTTTTTCTCCTATAGGGATACATGTATTTGGAACTCTAAATCAAACACGGTTTGTGCTAGCTCTTTGCAACTTGACACAATGAAGGAGTTTCAAGTTCTATCTCTATGGTTTGTTTGCTGTTGATGTACCCCTAAGAAGAGTATGGCGAAAATCACTTTCATGGAAAGGGGTTGAAAGCTTCCAAAAAACTACGAGTTGCCTGAAATCTCAGCAAATATTTTTCACCCAAACTTGATGATTCTTTCTGGTAATGATCAGTACACCGAAACCACTTGGCTCAAAATTTCGTTCTTCTAGGTTAAACCGTTCGTTTGCAGTAACCGTTTTCATTTTTAGGTTTCACTCTGTTTTCTCCTATAGAGATACATATATTTGGAACTCTAAATCAAACACGGTTAGTGCTAGCTCTTTGAAACTTGACACAATAAAGCACTTTCAAGTTCTATCTCTATGGTTTGTTTGCTGCTGTTGTAGCCCTAAGCAGAGACTGGCGGAAATCACTTTCTTGGAAAGGGGTTGCCAAGCTTGTAAAAAACTACGAGTTGCCTAAAATCTCAGCCAACATTTTTTCACCCAATCTTGATGATTCTTTAAGGTAATGATCAGTACACCAAAACCACTTGGCTCACCAAATTTCGTTCTTCTAGGTTAACCCGTTCTTTTGCAGTTACCGTTTTCATTTTTAGGTTTCACTCTGTTTTCTCCTATAGGGATACATGTGTTTGGAACTCTAAATCAAACACGGTTTGTGCTAGCTCTTTGAAACTTGACACAATAAAGCAGTTTCAAGTTCGATCTCTATGGTTTGTTTGCTGTTGATGTAGCCCTAAGCAGAGACTGGCGAAAATCACTTTCATGGAAAGGGGTTGCCAAGCCTCCAAAAAACTTCGAGTTGCCTGAAATCTCAGCAAACATATTTTCACCCAATCTTGATGATTCTTTCAGGTAATGATCAGTACACCAATATCAGTTGGCTCACCAAATGTCTTTCTCCTAGGTTAAACCGTTCGTTGGCAGTAACCGTTTTCATTTTTCGGTTTCACTCTTTTTTCTCCTATAGGGATACATGTATTTGGAACTCTAAATCAAACACGGTTTGTGCTAGCTCTTTGCAACTTGACACAATGAAGGAGTTTCAAGTTCTATCTCTATGGTTTGTTTGCTGTTGATGTAGCCCTAAGAATAGACTGGCGAAAATCACTTTCATGGAAAGGGGTTGCCAAGCTTCTAAAAAACTACGAGTTGCCTGAAATCTCAGCCAGAATTTTTTCACCCAATCTTGATGATTCTTTCAGGTAATGATCAGGACACCAAAACCACTTGGCTCACCAAATTTTGTTCTTCTAGGTTAAGCAGTTCATTAGCAGTAACCGTTTACATTTTTAGGTTTCACTCTGTTTTCTCCTATAGGGATACATGTATTTGGAACTCTAAATCAAACACGGTTTGTGATCGCTCTTTGAAACTTGACACAATAAAGCAGTTTCAAGTTCTGTCTCTATGGTTTGTTTTCTTTTGATGTAGCCCTAAGCGGAGACAGGCGAAAATCACTTTCATGGAAAGGGGTTGCCAAGCTTCCAAAAAACTACGAGTTGCCTGACATATAAGCAAACATTTTTTCACCCAATCTTGATGATTCTTTCAGGTAATAATCAGTACACCAAAACCACTTGGCTCACCAAATTTCGTTCTTCTAGGTTAAACTGTTCGTTTGCAGTAACCATTTTCATTTTTAGGTTTCACTCTGTTTTTTCCTATAGGGATACATGTATTTGGAACTCTAAATCAAACACGGTTTGTCCTAGCTCTTTCAAACTTGACACAATAAAGCAGTTTCAAGTTCTATATTTATGGTTTGTTTGCTGTTGATGAAGCCTTGAGCAGAGACTGGCGAAAATCACTTTCATGGAAAGGGGTTTCCAAGATTCCAAAAAACTACGAGTTGCCTAAAATCTCAGCAAACATTTTTTCACCCAATCTTGATGATTCTTTCAGGTAATGTTCAGTACACCAAAACCACTTGGCTCACCAAATTTCGTTCTTCTAGGTTAAACCGTTCGTTGGCAGTAACCGGTTTCATTTTGAGGTTTCACTCTGTTTTCTCCTATAGGGATACATGTATTTGGAACTCCAAATCAAACACGGTTTGTGCTAGCTCTTTGAAACTTGACACAATAAAGCAGATTCAAGTTCTATCTCTATGGTTTCTTTGCTGTTGATGTAGCCCTAAGCAGAGACTGGCGAAAATCACTTTCACTTAAAGGGGTTGCCAAGCTTCCAAAAAACTACGAGTTGCCTGAAATCTCAGAAAACATTTTTCCACCCAATCTTGATGATTCTTTCAGGTAACGATCAGTACACCAAAACCACTTGGCTCACCAAATTTCGTTCTTCTAGGTTAAACCGTTCATTTGCAGTAACCGTTTTTATATTTAGGTTTCACTCTGTTTTCTCCTATAGGGATACATGTATTTGGAACTCTAAATCAAACACGGTTTGTGCTAGCTCTTTGAAACTTGACACAATAAAGCAGTTTCAAGTTCTATCTCTATGGTTTGTTTGCTGTTGATGTAGCCCTAAGCAGAGACTGGCGAAAATCACTTTCATGGAAAGGGGTTGAAAGCTTCCAAAAAACTACGAGTTGCCTGAAATCTCAGCAAACATTTTTCACCCAATCTTGATGATTCTTTCTGGTAATGATCAGTACACCGAAACCACTTGGCTCACAAATTTCGTTCTTCTAGGTTAAACCGTTCGTTTGCAGTAACCGTTTTCATTTTTAGGTTTCACTCTGTTTTCTCCTATAGAGATACATATATTTGGAACTCTAAATCAAACACGGTTAGTGCTAGCTCTTTGAAACTTGACACAATAAAGCACTTTCAAGTTCTATCTCTATGGTTTGTTTGCTGCTGTTGTAGCCCTAAGCAGAGACTGGCGGAAATCACTTTCTTGGAAAGGGGTTGCCAAGCTTCTAAAAAACTACGAGTTGCCTAAAATCTCAGCCAACATTTTTTCACCCAATCTTGATGATTCTTTAAGGTAATGATCAGTACACCAAAACCACTTGGCTCACCAAATTTCGTTCTTCTAGGTTAACCCGTTCTTTTGCAGTTACCGTTTTCATTTTTAGGTTTCACTCTGTTTTCTCCTATAGGGATACATGTGTTTGGAACTCTAAATCAAACACGGTTTGTGCTAGCTCTTTGAAACTTGACACAATAAAGCAGTTTAAAGTTCGATCTCTATGGTTTGTTTGCTGTTGATGTAGCCCTAAGCAGAGACTGGCGAAAATCACTTTCATGGAAAGGGGTTGCCAAGCCTCCAAAAAACTTCGAGTTGCCTGAAATCTCAGCAAACATATTTTCACCCAATCTTGATGATTCTTTCAGGTAATGATCAGTACACCAATACCAGTTGGTTCACCAAATGTCTTTCTCCTAGGTTAAACCGTTCGTTGGCAGTAACCGTTTTCATTTTTCGGTTTCACTCTTTTTTCTCCTATAGGGATACATGTATTTGGAACTCTAAATCAAACACGGTTTGTGCCAGCTCTTTGAAACTTGACACAACAAAGAAGATTCAAGTTCTATCTCTATGGTTTGTTTGCTGTTGATGTAGCCCTAAGCAGAGACTGGCGAAAATCACTTTCATGGAAAGGGGTTTCCAAGCTTCCAAAAAACTACGAGTTGCCTAAAATCTCGGCAAACATTTTTTCACCCAATCTTGATGATTCTTTCAGGTAATGTTCAGTACACCAAAACCACTTGGCTCACCAAATTTCGTTCTTCTAGGTTAAACCGTTCGTTGGCAGTAACCGGTTTCATTTTGAGGTTTCACTCTGTTTTCTCCTATAGGGATACATGTATTTGGAACTCTAAATCAAACACGGTTTGTGCTAGCTCTTTGAAACTTGACACAATAAAGCAGATTCAAGTTCTATCTCTAGGGTTTCTTTGCTGTTGATGTAGCCCTAAGCAGAGACTGGCGAAAATCACTTTCACTTAAAGGGGTTGCCAAGCTTCCAAAAAACTACGAGTTGCCTGAAATCTCAGAAAACATTTTTCCACCCAATCTTGATGATTCTTTCAGGTAACGATCAGTACACCAAAACCACTTGGCTCACCAAATTTCGTTCTTCTAGGTTAAACCGTTCATTTGCAGTAACCGTTTTTATATTTAGGTTTCACTCTGTTTTCTCCTATAGGGATACATGTATTTGGAACTCTAAATCAAACACGGTTTTTGCTAGCTCTTTGAAACTTGACACAATAAAGCAGTTTCAAGTTCTATCTCTATGGTTTGTTTGCTGTTGATGTAGCCCTAAGCAGAGACTGGCGAAAATCACTTTCATGGAAAGGGGTTGAAAGCTTCCAAAAAACTACGAGTTGCCTGAAATCTCAGCAAACATTTTTCACCCAATCTTGATGATTCTTTCTGGTAATGATCAGTACACCGAAACCACTTGGCTCACAAATTTCGTTCTTCTAGGTTAAACCGTTCGTTTGCAGTAACCGTTTTCATTTTTAGGTTTCACTCTGTTTTCTCCTATAGAGATACATATATTTGGAACTCTAAATCAAACACGGTTAGTGCTAGCTCTTTGAAACTTGACACAATAAAGCACTTTCAAGTTCTATCTCTATGGTTTGTTTGCTGCTGTTGTAGCCCTAAGCAGAGACTGGCGGAAATCACTTTCTTGGAAAGGGGTTGCCAAGCTTCTAAAAAACTACGAGTTGCCTAAAATCTCAGCCAACATTTTTTCACCCAATCTTGATGATTCTTTAAGGTAATGATCAGTACACCAAAACCACTTGGCTCACCAAATTTCGTTCTTCTAGGTTAACCCGTTCTTTTGCAGTTACCGTTTTCATTTTTAGGTTTCACTCTGTTTTCTCCTATAGGGATACATGTGTTTGGAACTCTAAATCAAACACGGTTTGTGCTAGCTCTTTGAAACTTGACACAATAAAGCAGTTTCAATTTCGATCTCTATGGTTTGTTTGCTGTTGATGTAGCCCTAAGCAGAGACTGGCGAAAAACACTTTCATGGAAAGGGGTTGCCAAGTTTCCAAAAAACTACGAGTTTCCTGAAATCTCAGCAAACAATTTTTCTCCCAATCTTTATGATTCTTTCTGGTAATGATCAATACACCAAAACCACTTGGCTCACCAAATTTCGTTCTTCTAGGTTAAACCGTTCGTTTGCAGTAACCGTTTTCATTTTTAGGTTTCACTCTGTTTTCTCCTATAGGAATACATGTATTTGGAACTCTAAATCAAACACGGTTTGTGCTAGCTCTTTGAAACGTGACACAATAAAGCACTTTCAAGTTCTATCTCTATGGTTTGTTTGCTGTTGATGTAGCCCTAAGCAGAGACTGGCGAAAATCACTTTCATGGAAAAAGGTTGCCTAGCTTCCAAAAAACTACGAGTTGCCTGAAATCTCAGCAAACATTTTTTCACCCAATCTTGATGATTCTTTCAGGTAATGATCAGTACACCGAAACCACTTGGCTCACCAAATTTCGTTCTTCTAGGTTAAACCGTTCGTTTGCAGTAACCGTTTTTATTTTTAGGTTTCACTCTGTTTTCTCCTATAGGGATACATGTATTTGGAACTCTAAATCAAACACGGTTTGTGCTAGCTCTTTGAAACTTGAAACAATAAAGCAGATTCAAGTTCTATCTCTATGGTTTCCTTGCTGTTGATGTAGCCCTAAGCAGAGACTGGCGAAAATCACTTTAATGGAAAGGGGTTGCCAAGCCTCCAAAAAACTTCGAGTTGCCTGAAATCTCAGCAAACATTTTTTCACCCAATCTTGATGATTCTTTCAGGTAATGATCAGTACACCAAAACCACTTGGCTCACCAAATTTTGTTCTTCTAGGTTAAGCAGTTCATTAGCAGTAACCGTTTACATTTTTAGGTTTCACTCTGTTTTCTCCTATAGGGATACATGTATTTGGAACTCTAAATCAAACACGGTTTGTGATCGCTCTTTGAAACTTGACACAATAAAGCAGTTTCAAGTTCTGTCTATATGGTTTGTTTTCTTTTGATGTAGCCCTAAGCGGAGACAGGCGAAAATCACTTTCATGGAAAGGGTTTGCCAAGCTTCCAAAAAACTACGAGTTGCCTGAAATATAAGCAAACATTTTTTCACCCAATCTTGATGATTCTTTCAGGTAATAATCAGTACACCAAAACCACTTGGCTCACCAAATTTCGTTCTTCTAAGTTAAACTGTTCGTTTGCAGTAACCATTTTCATTTTTAGGTTTCACTCTGTTTTTTCCTATAGGGATACATGTATTTGGAACTCTAAATCAAACACGGTTTGTCCTAGCTCTTTCAAACTTGACACAATAAAGCAGTTTCAAGTTCTCTCTCTATGGTTTGTTTGCTGTTGATGTTGCCCTAAGCAGAGACTGGCGAAAATCACTTTCATGGAAAGGGGTTGCCAAGCTTCCAAAAAACTACGAGTTTCCTGAAATCTCAGCAAACATTTTTTCACCCAATCTTGATGATTCTTTCATGTATTGATCAGTACACCAAAACCACTTGGCTCACCAAATTTCGTTCTTCTAGGTTAAACCCTTTGTTTGCAGTAACCGTTTCCATATTTAGGTTTCCCTCTGTTTCCTCCAATAGGGATACATGTATTTGGAACTCTAAATCAAACACGGTTTGTGCTAGCTCTTTGAAACTTGACACAATAAAGCAGTTTCAAGTTCGATCTCTATGGTTTGTTTGCTGTTGATGTAGCCCTAAGCAGAGACTGGCGAAAATCACATTCATGGAAAGGGGTTGCCAAGCTCCCAAAAAACTACGAGTTGCCTGAAATCTCAGCAAACATTTTTTCACCCAATCTTGATGATTCTTTCAGGTAATGATCAGTACACCAAAACCACTTGGCTCACCAAATTTCGTTCTTCTAGGTTAAACCGTTCGTTTGCAGTAACCGTTTTCATCTTTAGGTTTCACTCTGTTTTCTCATTTAGGGATACATGTATTTGGAACTCTAAATCAAACACGGTTTTGCTAGCTCTTTGAAACGTTACACAATAAAGCAGTTTCAAGTTCTATCTCTATGATGTATTTGCTGTTGATGTAGCCCTAATCAGAGAGTGGCGAAAATCACTTTCATGGAAAGGGGTTTCCAAGCTTCCAAAAAACTATGAGTTGCCTGAAATCTCAGCAAACATTTTTTCACCCAATCTTCATGATTCTTTCAGGTAATGATCAATATACCAAAACAACTTGGCTCACCAAATTTCGTTCTTCTAGGTTAAACCGTTCGTTTGCAGTAACCGTTTTCATTCTTAGGTTTCACTCTGTTTTCTCCTATTGGGATACATGTATTTGGAACTCTAAATCATACACGGTTTGTGGTAGCTCTTTGAAACTTGACACAATAGAGCAGTTTCAAGTTCTATCATTATGGTTTGTTTGCTGTTGATGTAGCCCTAAGCAGAGACTGGCGAAAATCACTTTCATGGAAAGGGGTTGCCAAGCTTCCAAAATACTACGAGTTGCCTGAATCTCAGCCAACATTTTTTCACCCAATCTTGATGATTCTTTCAGGCAATGATCAGTACACCAAAACCACTTGGCTCACCAAATTTCGTTCTTCTAGGTTTAACCATTCGTTTGCAGTAACCGTTTTCATTTTTAGGTTTCACTCTGTTTTCTCCTATAGGGATACATGTATTTGGAACTCTAAATCAAAAACGGTTTGTGCTAGCTCTTTGAAACTTGACACAATAAAGCAGTTTGAAGTTCTATCTCTATGGTTTGTTTGCTGTTGATGTAGCCCTAAGCGGAGACTGGCGAAAATCACTTTTATTTTAAGGGGTTGCCAAGCTTATAAAAACTACGTGTTGCCTGAAATTTCAGCAAACATTTTTTCACCCAATCTTGATGATTCTTTCAGGTAATGATCAGTACACCCAAGCAACTTGGCTCAACAAATTTCGTTCTTCTAGGTTAAACCGTTGGTTTGCAGTAACCGTTTTCATTTTTAGGTTTCACTCTGTTTTCTCCTATAGGGATACATGTATTTGGAACTCTAAATCAAACACGGTTTGTGCTAGCTCTTTGAAATTTGACAAGATAAAGCAGTTTCAAGTTCTATCTCTATGGTTTGATTGCTGTTGATGTAGCCCTAAGCAAAGACTGGCGAAAATCACTTTAATTTAAAGGGGTTGCCAAGCCTCCAAAAAACTACGCGTTGCCTGAAATTCAGGAAACATTTTTTCACCCAATCTTGATGATTCTTTCAGGTAATGAACAGTAAACAAAATCCACTTGGCTCACCAAATTTCGTTCTGCTAGGTTAAACCGTTCGTTTGCAGTAACCGTTTTCATTTTTAGGTTTCACTCTGTTTTTTCCTATAGGGATAGGTGTATTTGAAACTCTAAATCAAACACGGTTTGTGATAGCTCTTTGAAACTTGACACAATAAAGAAGTTTGAAGTTCTCTCTCTATGGTTTGTTTGCTGTTGATGTAGCCCTAAGCAGAGACTGGCGAAAATCCCTTTCATTTAAAGGTGTTGCCAAGCTTCCAAAAAACTACGAGTTTCTTGAAATCTCAGCAAACATTTTTTACCCAATCTTGATGATTCTTTCAGGTAATGATCAGTACACCAAAATCACTTGGCTCACCAAATTTCGTTCTTCTAGGTTAAACCGTTCGTTTGCAGTAACCGTTTTCATTTTTATGTTTCACTCTGTTTTCTCCTATAGGGGTACATGTATTTGGAACTCTAAATCAAACATGGTTTCTGCTATCTCTTTGAAACTTGACACAATAAAGCAGATTGAAGTTCTATCTCTATGGTTTGTTTGCTGTTTATGTAGCCCTAAGCAGAGAGTAGCGAAAATAACTTTCATTTTAAGGGGTTGCCAAGCTTCCAAAAAACTACGAGTTGCCTGAAATCTTAGCAAACATTTTTTCACCCAATCTTGATGATTCTTTCAGGTAATGATCAGTACACCAAAACCACTAGGCTCACCAAATTTCGTTTTTCTAGGTTAAACCGTTCATTTGTAGTAACCATTTTCATTTTTAGGTTTCACTCTGTTTTCTCTTATAGGGATACATGTATTTGAAACTCTAAATCAAACACGGTTTTGTTCTGCTAGGTTAAACCGTTCGTTTGCAGTAAACGTTCTCATTTTTAGGTTTCACTCTGTTTTCTCCAATAGGGATAGGTGTATTTGGAACTCTAAATCAAACACGGTTTGTGCTAGTTCTTTGAAACTTGACACAATAAAGCAGTTTCAAGTTCTATCTCTATGCTTTGTTTGCTGTTGATGTAGCCCTAAGCAGAGACTGGCGAAAATCACTTTAATTTAAAGGGTTTGCCAAGCTTCCAAAAAACTACGAGTTGCCTGAAATCTCAGCTAATATTTTTTTCACCCAATCTTGATGATTCTTTCAGGTAATGATCAGTACACCAAAACCACTTGGCTCGTTAAATTTCGTTCTTCTAGGTTAAACAGTTCGTTTGCAGTAACCGTTTTCATTTTGAGGTTTCACTCTGTTTTCTCCTATAGGGATACATGTATTTGGAACTCTAAATCAAACATGGTTTGTGCTAGCTCTTTGAAACTTGACACAAAAAAGCAGTTTCAAGTTCTATCTCTATCGTTTGTTTGCTGTTGATGTAGCCCTAAGCAGAGACTGTCGAAAATCATTTTCATGGAAAGGGGTTGCCAAGCTTCCAAAAAACTACGAGTTGCCTGAAATATCAGCAAACATTTTTTCACCCAATCTTGATGATTCTTTCAGGTAATGATCAGTACACCAAAACCACTTGGCTTACCAAATTTCGTTCTTTTGTGTTAAACCGTTCGTTTGCAGTTACCGTTTTGATTTTTAGGTTTCACTCTGTTTTCTCCTATAGGGATACATGTATTTGGAACTCTAAATCAAACACGGTTTATGCTTGCTCTATGAAACTTGACACAATAAAGCAGTTTCAAGTTCTGTCTCTATGGTTTGTTTGCTGTTGATGTAGCCCTAAGCAGAGAATGGCGTAAATCACTTTCATGGAAAGGGGTTGCCAAGCTTCCAAAAATTACGGGTTTCCTGAAATCTCAGGAAACATTTTTTCACCGAATCTTGATGATTCTTTCAGGTAATGATAAGTACACCAAAACCAATTCGCTCACCAAATTTCGTTCTTCTAGGTTAAACCGTTCGTTTGCAGTAACCGTTTTCATTTTTAGGTTTCACTCTGTTTTCTCCTATAGGGGTACATGTATCTGAAACTCTAAATCAAACACGGTTTGTGCTAGCTCTTTGAAACTTGACACAATAAAGCAGTTTCAAGTTCTATCTTAATGCTTTGTTTGCTGTTAATGTAGCCCTAAGCAGAGACTGGCGAAAATCACTTTCATTTACAGGGGTTGCCAAGCTTCCAAAAAACTACGAGTTGCCTGAAATCTCAGCAAACATTTTTGCACCCAATCTTGATGATTCTTTCAGGTAATGATCAGTACACCAAAACCACTAGGCTCACCAAATTTCGTTCTTCTAGGTTAAACCGTTCGTTTGCAGTTACCGTTTTCATTTTTAGGTTTCACTCTGTTTTCTCCTATACGGATACATGTATTTGGAACTCTAAATCAAACACGTTTTGTGCTAGCTCTTTGAAACTTGACACAACAAAGCAGTTTCAAGTTCTATCTCTATGGTTTGTTTCCTCTTGATGTATTCCTAAGCAGAGACTGGCGAAAATCACTTTCATTGAAAGGTGTTGCCAAGTTTCCAAAAAACTACGAGTTGCCTGAAGTCTCAGCAAACATTTTTTTCACCCAATCTTGATGATTCTTTCAGGTAATGATCAGTACACCAAAGCCACTTGCCTCACCAAATTTCGTTCTTCTAGGTTAAACCGTTCGTTTGCAGTAACCGTTTTCATTTTTAGTTTTCACTCTGTTTTCTCCTATAGGGATACATGTATTTGAAACTCTAAATGAAACATGGTTTGTGCTAGCTCTATGAAACGTTACCCAATAAAGCAGTTTCAAGTTCTATCTCTATGGTTTGTTTGCTGTTGATGTAGCCCTAAGCAGAGACTGGCGAAAATCACTTTAATTTAAAGGGGTTGCCAAGCCTCCAAAAAACTATGCGTTGCCTGAAATCTCAGCAAACATTTTTTCTACCAATCTTGATGATTCTTTCAGGTAATATTCAGTACACCAAATCCACTTGGCTCACCAAATTTCGTTCTGCTAGGTTAAACCGTTCGTTTGCAGTAACCGTTTTCATTTTTAGGTTTCACTCTGTTTTCTCCTATAGGGATACATGTATTTGGAACTCTAAATCAAACTCGTTTTGTGCTAGCTCTTTGAAACTTGACACAATAAAGCAGTTTCATGTTCTATCTCTATGGATTGTTTGCTGTTGATGTAGCCCTAAGCAGAGAGTGGCGAAAATCACTGTCATGGAAAGGGGTTGCCATTCTTTCAAAAAACTACGAGTTTCCTGAAATCTCAGCAAACATTTTTTCACCCAATCTTGATGATTCTTTCAGGTAATGATCAGTACACCAAAAACACTTGGCTCACCAAATGTCGTTCTTCTAGGTTAAACCGTTCGTTGGCAGTATCCGTTTTCATTTTTAGGTTTCACTCTGTTTTCTCCTATAAGGATACATGTATTTGGAACTCTAAATCAAACATGGTTTGTGCTAGCTTTTTGAAACTTGACACAAAAAAGCAGTTTCAAGTTCTATCTCTATTGTTTGTTTGCTGTTGATGTAGCCCTAAGCAGAGACTGTCGAAAATCATTTTCAAGGAAAGGGGTTGACAAGCTTCCAAAAAACTACCAGTTGCCTGAAATCTCAGCAAACATTTTTTCACCCAATCTTGATGATTCTTTCAGGTAATGATCAGTACACCAAAACCACTTGGCTTACCAAATTTCGTTCTTTTGTGTTAAACCGTTCGTTTGCAGTTACCGTTTTGATTTTTAGGTTTCACTCTGTTTTCTCCTATAGGGATACATGTATTTGGAACTCTAAATCAAACACGGTTTGTGCTTGCTCTATGAAACTTTACACAATAAAGCAGTTTCAAGTTCTATCTCTATGGTTTGTTTGCTGTTGATGTAGCCCTAAGCAGTGAATGGCGTAAATCACTTTCATGGAAAGGGGTTGCCAAGCTTCCAAAAATTACGGGTTTCCTGAAATCTCAGCAAACATTTTTTCACCCAATCTTGATGATTCTTTCAGGTAATGATAAGTACACCAAAACCAATTCGCTCACCAAATTTCCTTCTTCTAGGTTAAACCGTTCGTTTGCAGTAACCGTTTTCATTTTTAGGTTTCACTCTGTTTTCTCCTATAGGGGTACATGTATTTGGAACTCTAAATCAAACACGGTTTGTGCTAGCTCTTTGAAACTTGACACAATAAAGCAGTTTCAAGTTCTATCTCTATGGTTTGTTTGCTGTTGATGTAGCCTTAAGCAGAGACTGGCAAAAATTACTTTAATGGAATAGGGTTGCCAAACTTCCAAAAAACTACGAGTTGCCTGAAATCTCAGCAAACATTTTTTCACCCAATCTTGATGATTCTTTCAGGTAATGATCAGTACACCAAAACCACTTGGCTCACCAAATTTCGTCCTTCTAGGTTAAACCGTTCGTTTGCAGTAACCGTTTTTATTTTTATGTTTCACTCTGTTTTCTCCTATAGGGATACATGTATTAGGACCTCTAAATCAAACACAGTTTGTGCTAGCTCTTTGAAACTTGACACAATAAAGCAGTTTCAAGTTCTATCTCTTTTGGTTGTTTGCTGTTGATGTAGCCCTAAGCAGAAAATGGCGAAAATCACTTTCATTTTAAGGGGTTGCCAAACTTCCAAAAAACTACAAGTTGCCTGAAATCTCAGCAAACATTTTTTCACCCAATCTTTATGATTCATTCACGTAATGATCAGTACACCAAAAATTCTTGGCTCACCAAATTTCGTTCTTCTAGGTTAAATCGTTCGTTGGAAGTAACCCATTGCATTTTTAGGTTTCACTCTGTTTTCTCCTATATGGATACACGTATTTGGAACTCTAAATCAAACACGGTTTGTGCTAGCTCTTTGAAACTTGACACAATAAAGCAGTTTCAAGTTCTATCTCTATGGTTTGTTTGCTGTTGATGTAGCCCTAAGCAAGACTGGAGAAAATCACTTTCATGGAAAGGGGTTGCCAAGCTTCCAAAAAACTACGAGTGGCCTGAAATCTCCGCAGACATTTTTTCACCCAATCTTGATGATTCTTTCAGGTAATGATCAGTACATCAAAACCACTTGGCTCCCCAAATTTCGTTCTTCTATGTTAAACCATTCGTTTGCAGTAACCGTTTTCATTTTTAAGTTTCACTTTGTTTTCTCCTATAAGGATACATGTAATGGAACTCTAAATCAAACACGGTTTGTGCTAGCTCTTTGAAAGTTGACACAATAAAGCAGTTTCATGTTCTATCTCTATGGTTTGTTTGCTGTTGATGTAGCCCTAAGCAGAGACTGGCGAAAATCACTTTCATGGAAAGGGGTTGCCACTCTTCCAAAAAACTACGAGTTTCCTGAAATCTCAGCAAATATTTTTTCACCCAATCTTGATGATTCTTTCAGGTAATGATCAGTACACCAAAACCACTTGGCTCACCAAATGTCGTTTTTCTAGGTTAAACCGTTTGTTTGCAGTAACCGTTTTCATTTTTAGGTTTCACTCTGTTTTCTCCTATAGGGATACATGTATTTGGAACTCTAAATCAAACACGTTTGTGCTAGCTCTTTGAAACTTCACACAATTAAGCAGTTTCAAGTTCTATCTCCATGGTTTGTTTGCTGTTGATGTAGTCCTAAGCAGAGACTGGCGAAAATCACTTTCATAGAAAGGGGTTGCCAAGCTTCCAAAAAACTACGAGTTGCCTGAAATCTCAGCAAAGATTTTTTCACCCAATCTTGATGATTCTTTCAGGTAATGATCAGTACACCAAAACCACTTGGCTCGCCAAATTTCGTTCTTCTAGGTTAAACAGTTCGTTTGCAGTAACCGTTTTCATTTTGAGGTTTCACTTTGTTTTCTCCTATAGGGATACATGTATTTGGAACTCTAAATCAAACATGGTTTGTGCTAGCTCTTTGAAACTTGACACAAAAAAGCAGTTTCAAGTTCTATCTCTATCGTTTGTTTGCTGTTGATGTAGCCCTAAGCAGAGACTGTCGAAAATCATTTTCATGGAAAGGGGTTGCCAAGCTTCCAAAAAACTACGAGTTGCCTGAAATATCAGCAAACATTTTTTCACCCAATCTTGATGATTCTTTCAGGTAATGATCAGTACACCAAAACCACTTGGCTTACCAAATTTCGTTCTTTTGTGTTAAACCGTTCGTTTGCAGTTACCGTTTTGATTTTTAGGTTTCACTCTGTTTTCTCCTATAGGGATACATGTATTTGGAACTCTAAATCAAACACGGTTTATGCTTGCTCTATGAAACTTGACACAATAAAGCAGTTTCAAGTTCTGTCTCTATGGTTTTTTTGCTGTTGATGTAGCCCTAAGCAGAGAATGGCGTAAATCACTTTCATGGAAAGGGGTTGCCAAGCTTCCAAAAATTACGGGTTTCCTGAAATCTCAGCAAACATTTTTTCACCCAATCTTGATGATTCTTTCAGGTAATGATAAGTACACCAAAACCAATTCGCTCACCAAATTTCGTTCTTCTAGGTTAAACCGTTCGTTTGCAGTAACCGTTTTCATTTTTAGGTTTCACTCTGTTTTCTCCTATAGGGGTACATGTATCTGAAACTCTAAATCAAACACGGTTTGTGCTAGCTCTTTGAAACTTGACACAATAAAGCAGTTTCAAGTTCTATCTTAATGCTTTGTTTGCTGTTAATGTAGCCCTAAGCAAAGACTGGCGAAAATCACTTTCATTTACAGGGGTTGCCAAGCTTCCAAAAAACTACGAGTTGCCTGAAATCTCAGCAAACATTTTTGCACCCAATCTTGATGATTCTTTCAGGTAATGATCAGTACACCAAAACCACTAGGCTCACCAAATTTCGTTCTTCTAGGTTAAACCGTTCGTTTGCAGTTACCGTTTTCATTTTTAGGTTTCACTCTGTTTTCTCCTATACGGATACATGTATTTGGAACTCTAAATCAAACACGTTTTGTGCTAGCTCTTTGAAACTTGACACAACAAAGCAGTTTCAAGTTCTATCTCTATGGTTTGTTTCCTCTTGATGTATTCCTAAGCAGAGACTGGCGAAAATCACTTTCATGGAAAGGTGTTGCCAAGTTTCCAAAAAACTACGAGTTGCCTGAAGTCTCAGCAAACATTTTTTTCACCCAATCTTGATGATTCTTTCAGGTAATGATCAGTACACCAAAGCCACTTGCCTCACCAAATTTCGTTCTTCTAGGTTAAACCGTTCGTTTGCAGTAACCGTTTTCATTTTTAGTTTTCACTCTGTTTTCTCCTATAGGGATACATGTATTTGAAACTCTAAATGAAACACGGTTTGTGCTAGCTCTATGAAACGTTACCCAATAAAGCAGTTTCAAGTTCTATCTCTATGGTTTGTTTGCTGTTGATGTAGCCCTAAGCAGAGACTGGCGAAAATCACTTTAATTTAAAGGGGTTGCCAAGCCTCCAAAAAACTATGCGTTGCCTGAAATCTCAGCAAACATTTTTTCTACCAATCTTGATGATTCTTTCAGGTAATATTCAGTACACCAAATCCACTTGGCTCACCAAATTTCGTTCTGCTAGGTTAAACCATTCGTTTGCAGTAACCGTTTTCATTTTTATGTTTCACTCTGTTTTCTCCTATAGGGATACATGTATTTGGAACTCTAAATCAAACTCGTTTTGTGCTAGCTCTTTGAAACTTGACACAATAAAGCAGTTTCAAGTTCTATCTCTATGGTTTGTTTGCTGTTGATGTATCCCTAAGCAGAGACTGGCGAAAATCACTTTCATGGAAATGGGTTGCCAAGCTTTTAAAAAACTACGAGTTGCCTGAAATCTCAGCAAACATTTTTTCACCCAATCTTGATGATTCTTTCAGGTAATGATCAGTACACCAAAACCACTTGGCTCACCAAATTTCGTTCTTCTAGGTTAAACCATTCGTTGACAGTAACCGTTTTCATTTTTAAGTTTCACTCTGTTTTCTCCTATAGGGATACATGTAATGGAACTCTAAATCAAACACGGTTTGTGCTAGCTCTTTGAAAGTTGACACAATAAAGCAGTTTCATGTTCTATCTCTATGGATTGTTTGCTGTTGATGTAGCCCTAAGCAGAGACTGGCGAAAATCACTGTCATGGAAAGGGGTTGCCATTCTTTCAAAAAACTACGAGTTTCCTGAAATCTCAGCAAACATTTTTTCACCCAATCTTGATGATTCTTTCAGGTAATGATCAGTACACCAAAAACACTTGGCTCACCAAATGTCGTTCTTCTAGGTTAAACCGTTCGTTGGCAGTATCCGTTTTCATTTTTAGGTTTCACTCTGTTTTCTCCTATAAGGATACATGTATTTGGAACTCTAAATCAAACATGGTTTGTGCTAGCTTTTTGAAACTTGACACAAAAAAGCAGTTTCAAGTTCTATCTCTATTGTTTGTTTGCTGTTGATGTAGCCCTAAGCAGAGACTGTCGAAAATCATTTTCAAGGAAAGGGGTTGACAAGCTTCCAAAAAACTACCAGTTGCCTGAAATCTCAGCAAACATTTTTTCACCCAATCTTGATGATTCTTTCAGGTAATGATCAGTACACCAAAACCACTTGGCTTACCAAATTTCGTTCTTTTGTGTTAAACCGTTCGTTTGCAGTTACCGTTTTGATTTTTAGGTTTCACTCTGTTTTCTCCTATAGGGATACATGTATTTGGAACTCTAAATCAAACACGGTTTGTGCTTGCTCTATGAAACTTTACACAATAAAGCAGTTTCAAGTTCTATCTCTATGGTTTGTTTGCTGTTGATGTAGCCCTAAGCAGTGAATGGCGTAAATCACTTTCATGGAAAGGGGTTGCCAAGCTTCCAAAAATTACGGGTTTCCTGAAATCTCAGCAAACATTTTTTCACCCAATCTTGATGATTCTTTCAGGTAATGATAAGTACACCAAAACCAATTCGCTCACCAAATTTCCTTCTTCTAGGTTAAACCGTTCGTTTGCAGTAACCGTTTTCATTTTTAGGTTTCACTCTGTTTTCTCCTATAGGGGTACATGTATTTGGAACTCTAAATCAAACACGGTTTGTGCTAGCTCTTTGAAACTTGACACAATAAAGCAGTTTCAAGTTCTATCTCTATGGTTTGTTTGCTGTTGATGTAGCCTTAAGCAGAGACTGGCAAAAATTACTTTAATGGAATAGGGTTGCCAAACTTCCAAAAAACTACGAGTTGCCTGAAATCTCAGCAAACATTTTTTCACCCAATCGTGATGATTCTTTCAGGTAATGATCAGTACACCAAAACCACTTGGCTCACCAAATTTCGTCCTTCTAGGTTAAACCGTTCGTTTGCAGTAACCGTTTTTATTTTTATGTTTCACTCTGTTTTCTCCTATAGGGATACATGTATTAGGACCTCTAAATCAAACACAGTTTGTGCTAGCTCTTTGAAACTTGACACAATAAAGCAGTTTCAAGTTCTATCTCTTTTGGTTGTTTGCTGTTGATGTAGCCCTAAGCAGAAAATGGCGAAAATCACTTTCATTTTAAGGGGTTGCCAAACTTCCAAAAAACTACAAGTTGCCTGAAATCTCAGCAAACATTTTTTCACCCAATCTTTATGATTCATTCACGTAATGATCAGTACACCAAAAATTCTTGGCTCACCAAATTTCGTTCTTCTAGGTTAAATCGTTCGTTGGAAGTAACCCATTGCATTTTTAGGTTTCACTCTGTTTTCTCCTATATGGATACACGTATTTGGAACTCTAAATCAAACACGGTTTGTGCTAGCTCTTTGAAACTTGACACAATAAAGCAGTTTCAAGTTCTATCTCCATGGTTTGTTTGCTGTTGATGTAGCCCTAAGCAAGACTGGAGAAAATCACTTTCATGGAAAGGGGTTGCCAAGCTTCCAAAAATTACGGGTTTCCTGAAATCTCAGCAAACATTTTTTCACCCAATCTTGATGATTCTTTCAGGTAATGATAAGTACACCAAAACCAATTCGCTCACCAAATTTCGTTCTTCTAGGTTAAACCGTTCGTTTGCAGTAACCGTTTTCATTTTTAGGTTTCACTCTGTTTTCTCCTATAGGGGTACATGTATCTGAAACTCTAAATCAAACACGGTTTGTGCTAGCTCTTTGAAACTTGACACAATAAAGCAGTTTCAAGTTCTATCTTAATGCTTTGTTTGCTGTTAATGTAGCCCTAAGCAAAGACTGGCGAAAATCACTTTCATTTACAGGGGTTGCCAAGCTTCCAAAAAACTACGAGTTGCCTGAAATCTCAGCAAACATTTTTGCACCCAATCTTGATGATTCTTTCAGGTAATGATCAGTACACCAAAACCACTAGGCTCACCAAATTTCGTTCTTCTAGGTTAAACCGTTCGTTTGCAGTTACCGTTTTCATTTTTAGGTTTCACTCTGTTTTCTCCTATACGGATACATGTATTTGGAACTCTAAATCAAACACGTTTTGTGCTAGCTCTTTGAAACTTGACACAACAAAGCAGTTTCAAGTTCTATCTCTATGGTTTGTTTCCTCTTGATGTATTCCTAAGCAGAGACTGGCGAAAATCACTTTCATTGAAAGGTGTTGCCAAGTTTCCAAAAAACTACGAGTTGCCTGAAGTCTCAGCAAACATTTTTTTCACCCAATCTTGATGATTCTTTCAGGTAATGATCAGTACACCAAAGCCACTTGCCTCACCAAATTTCGTTCTTCTAGGTTAAACCGTTCGTTTGCAGTAACCGTTTTCATTTTTAGTTTTCACTCTGTTTTCTCCTATAGGGATACATGTATTTGAAACTCTAAATGAAACACGGTTTGTGCTAGCTCTATGAAACGTTACCCAATAAAGCAGTTTCAAGTTCTATCTCTATGGTTTGTTTGCTGTTGATGTAGCCCTAAGCAGAGACTGGCGAAAATCACTTTAATTTAAAGGGGTTGCCAAGCCTCCAAAAAACTATGCGTTGCCTGAAATCTCAGCAAACATTTTTTCTACCAATCTTGATGATTCTTTCAGGTAATATTCAGTACACCAAATCCACTTGGCTCACCAAATTTCGTTCTGCTAGGTTAAACCATTCGTTTGCAGTAACCGTTTTCATTTTTAGGTTTCACTCTGTTTTCTCCTATAGGGATACATGTATTTGGAACTCTAAATCAAACTCGTTTTGTGCTAGCTCTTTGAAACTTGACACAATAAAGCAGTTTCAAGTTCTATCTCTATGGTTTGTTTGCTGTTGATGTATCCCTAAGCAGAGACTGGCGAAAATCACTTTCATGGAAAGGGGTTGCCAAGCTTTTAAAAAACTACGAGTTGCCTGAAATCTCAGCAAACATTTTTTCACCCAATCTTGATGATTCTTTCAGGTAATGATCAGTACACCAAAACCACTTGGCTCACCAAATTTCGTTCTTCTAGGTTAAACCATTCGTTGACAGTAACCGTTTTCATTTTTAAGTTTCACTCTGTTTTCTCCTATAGGGATACATGTAATGGAACTCTAAATCAAACACGGTTTGTGCTAGCTCTTTGAAAGTTGACACAATAAAGCAGTTTCATGTTCTATCTCTATGGATTGTTTGCTGTTGATGTAGCCCTAAGCAGAGACTGGCGAAAATCACTGTCATGGAAAGGGGTTGCCATTCTTTCAAAAAACTACGAGTTTCCTGAAATCTCAGCAAACATTTTTTCACCCAATCTTGATGATTCTTTCAGGTAATGATCAGTACACCAAAAACACTTGGCTCACCAAATGTCGTTCTTCTAGGTTAAACCGTTCGTTGGCAGTATCCGTTTTCATTTTTAGGTTTCACTCTGTTTTCTCCTATAAGGATACATGTATTTGGAACTCTAAATCAAACATGGTTTGTGCTAGCTTTTTGAAACTTGACACAAAAAAGCAGTTTCAAGTTCTATCTCTATTGTTTGTTTGCTGTTGATGTAGCCCTAAGCAGAGACTGTCGAAAATCATTTTCAAGGAAAGGGGTTGACAAGCTTCCAAAAAACTACCAGTTGCCTGAAATCTCAGCAAACATTTTTTCACCCAATCTTGATGATTCTTTCAGGTAATGATCAGTACACCAAAACCACTTGGCTTACCAAATTTCGTTCTTTTGTGTTAAACCGTTCGTTTGCAGTTACCGTTTTGATTTTTAGGTTTCACTCTGTTTTCTCCTATAGGGATACATGTATTTGGAACTCTAAATCAAACACGGTTTGTGCTTGCTCTATGAAACTTTACACAATAAAGCAGTTTCAAGTTCTATCTCTATGGTTTGTTTGCTGTTGATGTAGCCCTAAGCAGTGAATGGCGTAAATCACTTTCATGGAAAGGGGTTGCCAAGCTTCCAAAAATTACGGGTTTCCTGAAATCTCAGCAAACATTTTTTCACCCAATCTTGATGATTCTTTCAGGTAATGATAAGTACACCAAAACCAATTCGCTCACCAAATTTCCTTCTTCTAGGTTAAACCGTTCGTTTGCAGTAACCGTTTTCATTTTTAGGTTTCACTCTGTTTTCTCCTATAGGGGTACATGTATTTGGAACTCTAAATCAAACACGGTTTGTGCTAGCTCTTTGAAACTTGACACAATAAAGCAGTTTCAAGTTCTATCTCTATGGTTTGTTTGCTGTTGATGTAGCCTTAAGCAGAGACTGGCAAAAATTACTTTAATGGAATAGGGTTGCCAAACTTCCAAAAAACTACGAGTTGCCTGAAATCTCAGCAAACATTTTTTCACCCAATCGTGATGATTCTTTCAGGTAATGATCAGTACACCAAAACCACTTGGCTCACCAAATTTCGTCCTTCTAGGTTAAACCGTTCGTTTGCAGTAACCGTTTTTATTTTTATGTTTCACTCTGTTTTCTCCTATAGGGATACATGTATTAGGACCTCTAAATCAAACACAGTTTGTGCTAGCTCTTTGAAACTTGACACAATAAAGCAGTTTCAAGTTCTATCTCTTTTGGTTGTTTGCTGTTGATGTAGCCCTAAGCAGAAAATGGCGAAAATCACTTTCATTTTAAGGGGTTGCCAAACTTCCAAAAAACTACAAGTTGCCTGAAATCTCAGCAAACATTTTTTCACCCAATCTTTATGATTCATTCACGTAATGATCAGTACACCAAAAATTCTTGGCTCACCAAATTTCGTTCTTCTAGGTTAAATCGTTCGTTGGAAGTAACCCATTGCATTTTTAGGTTTCACTCTGTTTTCTCCTATATGGATACACGTATTTGGAACTCTAAATCAAACACGGTTTGTGCTAGCTCTTTGAAACTTGACACAATAAAGCAGTTTCAAGTTCTATCTCCATGGTTTGTTTGCTGTTGATGTAGCCCTAAGCAAGACTGGAGAAAATCACTTTCATGGAAAGGGGTTGCCAAGCTTCCAAAAAACTACGAGTGGCCTGAAATCTCCGCAGACATTTTTTCACCCAATCTTGATGATTCTTTCAGGTAATGATCAGTACAACAAAACCACTTGGCTCCCCAAATTTCGTTCTTCTATGTTAAACCATTCGTTTGCAGTAACCGTTTTCATTTTTAAGTTTCACTTTGTTTTCTCCTATAAGGATACATGTAATGGAACTCTAAATCAAACACGGTTTGTGCTAGCTCTTTGAAAGTTGACACAATAAAGCAGTTTCATGTTCTATCTCTATGGTTTGTTTGCTGTTGATGTAGCCCTAAGCAGAGACTGGCGAAAATCACTTTCATGGAAAGGGGTTGCCACTCTTCCAAAAAACTACGAGTTTCCTCAAATCTCAGCAAATATTTTTTCACCCAATCTTGATGATTCTTTCAGGTAATGATCAGTACACCAAAACCACTTGGCTCACCAAATGTCGTTTTTCTAGGTTAAACCGTTTGTTTGCAGTAACCGTTTTCATTTTTAGGTTTCACTCTGTTTTCTCCTATAGGGATACATGTATTTGGAACTCTAAATCAAACACGGTTTGTGCTAGCTCTTTGAAACTTCACACAATTAAGCAGTTTCAAGTTCTATCTCCATGGTTTGTTTGCTGTTGATGTAGTCCTAAGCAGAGACTGGCGAATATCACTTTCATAGAAAGGGATTGCCAAGCTTCCAAAAAACTACGAGTTGCCTGAAATCTCAGCAAACATTTTTTCACCCAATCTTGATGATTCTTTCAGGTAATGATCAGTACACCAAAACCACTTGGCTCGCCAAATTTCGTTCTTCTAGGTTAAACAGTTCGTTTGCAGTAACCGTTTTCATTTTGAGGTTTCACTCTGTTTTCTCCTATAGGGATACATGTATTTGGAACTCTAAATCAAACATGGTTTGTGCTAGCTCTTTGAAACTTGACACAAAAAAGCAGTTTCAAGTTCTATCTCTATCGTTTGTTTGCTGTTGATGTAGCCCTAAGCAGAGACTGTCGAAAATCATTTTCATGGAAAGGGGTTGCCAAGCTTCCAAAAAACTACGAGTTGCCTGAAATATCAGCAAACATTTTTCACCCAATCTTGATGATTCTTTCAGGTAATGATCAGTACACCAAAACCACTTGGCTTACCAAATTTCGTTCTTTTGTGTTAAACCGTTCGTTTGCAGTTACCGTTTTCATTTTAGGTTTCACTCTGTTTTCTCCTATAGGGATACATGTATTTGGACCTCTAAATCAAACACAGTTTGTGCTAGCTCTTTGAAACTTGACACAATAAAGCAGTTTCAAGTTCTATCTCTTTGGTTTGCTTGCTGTTGATGTAGCCTAGGCAGAGAATTGGCGAAAATCACTTTCATTTTAAGGGGTTGCCAAGCTTCCAAAAATCTACGAGTTGCCTGAAATCTCAGCAAACATTTTTTCACCCAATCTTGATGATTCATTTACGTAATGATCAGTACACCAAAACCACTTGGCTCACCAAATTTCGTTGTTCTAGGTTAAACCGTTCGTTGGCAGTAACCCATTGCATTTTAGGTTTCACTCTGTTTTCTTCTATAGGGATACATGTATTTGGAACTCTAAATCAAACACGGTTTGTGCTAGCTCTTTGAAACTTGACACAATAAAGCAGTTTCAAGTTCTATCTCTATGGTTTGTTTGCTGTTGATGTAGCCCTAAGCAGAGACTGGAGAAAATCACTTTCATGGAAAGGGGTTGCCAAGCTTCCAAAAAACTATGAGTGGCCTGAAATCTCACCGAACATTTTTTCACCCAATCTTGATGATTCTTTCAGGTAATGATCAGTACACCAAAACCACTTGGCTCACCAAATTTCGTTCTTCTAGGTTAAACCATTCGAATGTAGTAACCGTTTTCATTTTTAAGTTTCACTCTGTTTTCTCCTATACGGATACATGTATTTGGAACTCTAAATCAAACACGGTTTCTGCTAGCTCTTTGAAAGTAGACACAATAAAGCAGATTCATGTTCTATCTTTATGGTTTCTTTGCTGTTGATGTAGCCCTAAGCAGAGACTGGCGAAAATCACTTTCATGGAAAGGGGTTGCCATTCTTCCAAAAAACTACGAGTTTCCTGAAATCTCAGCAAACATTTTTTCACAATATCTTGATGATTCTTTCAGGTAATAATCAGTACACCAAAACCACTTGGCTCACCAAATGTCGTTTTTCTAGGTTAAACCGTTTGTTTGCAGTAACCGTTTTCATTTTTAGGTTTCACTTTGTTTTCTCCTATAGGGATACATGTATTTGGAACTCTAAATGAAACACGGTTTGTGGTAGCTCTTTTAAAATTGACACAATAAAGCAGTTTCAAGTTCCATCTCTTTGGTTTGTTTGCTGTTGATGTAGCCCTAAGCAGAGACTAGCGAAAATCACTTTCATGGAAAGGGGTTGCCAAGCTTCCAAAAAACTACGAGTAGCCTGAAAACTCAGCAAAGATATTTTCACCCAATCTTGATGATTCTTTCAGGTAATGATCAGTACACCAAAACCACTTGGCTCACCAAATTTCGTTCTTCTAGGTTAAACCGTTAGTTTGCAGTAACCGTTTTCATTTTTAGGTTTCACTCTGTTTTCTCCTACAGGGATACATGTATTTGAAACTCTAAATCAAACACGGTTTGTGCTAGCTCTTTGAAACTTGACACAATAAAGCAGTTTGAAGTTCTTTCTCTATGGTTTGTTTGCTGTTGATGTAGCCTGAAGCAGAGACTGGCGAAAATCACTTTCATGGAAAGGGGTTGCCAAGCTTCCAAAAAAGTACGAGTTGCCTGAAATCTCAGCAAACATTTTTTCACCCAATCTTGATGATTCATTCACGTAATGATCAGTACACCAAAAATTCTTGGCTCACCAAATTTCGTTCTTCTGGGTTAAACCGTTCGTTGGCAGTAACTAATTGCATTTTTAGGTTTCACTCTGTTTTCTCCTATAGGGATACATGTATTTGGAACTATAAATAAAACACGGTTTGTGCTAGCTCTTTGAAACTTGACATAATAAAGCAGTTTCATGTTCTATCTCTATGGATTTTTGCTGTTGATGTAGCCCTAAGCAGAGACTGGCGAAAATCACTTTCATCGAAAGGGATTGCCAAGCTTCCAAAAAACTACAAGTTGCCTGAAATCTCAGCAAACATTTTTTCACCCAATCTTGATGATTCTTTCAGGTAATGATCAGTACAACAAAACCACTTGGCTCACCAAATTTCGTTCTTCTAGGTTAAACCATTCGTTTGCAGTAACCGTTTTCATTTTTAAGTTTCACTCTGTTTTCTCATATAGGGATACATGTATTTGGAACTCTAAATCAAACACGGTTTGTGCTAGCTCTTTGAAAGTTGACACAATAAAGCAGTTTCAAGTTCTATCTCTATGGTTTGTTTGCTGTTGATGTAGCCCTAAGCAGAGACTGGCGAAAATCACTTTCATGAAAAGGGGTTGCCATTCTTCCAAAAAACTACGAGTTGCCTGGAATCTCAGCAAACATTTTTTCACCCAATCTTGATGATTCTTTCAGGTAATGATCAGTACACCAAAACCACTTGGCTCACCAAATGTCGTTTTTCTAGGTTAAACCGTTTGTTTGCAGTAACCGTTTTCATTTTAGGTTTCACTCTGTTTTCTCCTATACGGATACATGTATTTGGAACTTTAAATCAAACACGGTTTGTGCTAGCTCTTTTTAAACTTGACACAATAAAGAAGTTTCAAGTTCCATCACTTTGGTTTGTTTGCTGTTGATGTAGCCCTAAGCAGAGACTGGCGAAAATCACTTTCATGGAAAGGGTTGCTAAGCTTCCAAAAAACTACGAGTAGCCTGAAATCTCAGCAAACATTTTTTCACCCAATCTTGATGATTCTTTCAGGTAATGATCAGTATACCAAAACCACTTGGCTCACAAAATTTCGTTCTTTAGGTTAAACAGTTCGTTTGCAGTAACCGTTTTCATTTTTAGGTTTTACTCTGTTTTCTCCTACAGGGATACATGTATTTGAAACTCTAAATAAAACACGGTTTGTGCTAGCTCTTTGAAACTTGACACAATAAAGCAGTTTCAAGTTCTATCTGTATGGTTTGTTGCTGTTGATGTAGCCCTAAGCAGAGACTGGCGAAAATCACTTTCATGGAAAGGGGTTGCCAAGCTTCCAAAAAACTACGAGTTGCCTGAAATCTCAGAAAACACTTTGCCACCCAAACTTGATGATTCTTTCAGGTAATGATCAGTACACCAAAACCACTTGGGCTCACCAAATTTCGTTCTTCTAGGTTAAACCGTTCGTTGGCAGTATCCGTTTTCATTTTTAGGTTTCATTCTGTTTTCTCCTATAGGGATACATGTATTTGGAACTCTAAATCAAACACGGTTTGTGCTAGCTCTTTGAAACTTCACACAATTAAGCAGTTTCAAGTTCTATCTCTATGGTTTGTTTGCTGTTGATGTAGTCCTAAGCAGAGACTGGCGAAAATCACTTTCATGGAAAGGGGTTGCCAAGCTTCCAAAAAACTACGAGTTGCCTGAAATCTCAGCAAACATTTTTTCACCCAATCTTGATGATTCTTTCAGGTAATGATCAGTACACCAAAACCACTTGGCTCACCAAATTTCGTTCTTCTAGGTTAAACCGTTCGTTTGCAGTAACCGTTGTCATTTTTAGGTTTCACTCTGTTTTCTCCTATAAGGATACATGTATTTGGACCTCTAAATCAAACACAGTTTGTGCTAGATCTTTGAAACTTGACACAATAAAGCAGTTTCAAGTTCTATCTCTATGGTTTGTTTGCTGTTGATGTAGCCATAAGCAGAGACTGGAGAAAATCACTTTCATGGAAAGGGGTTGCCAAGCTTCCAAAAAACTACGAGTGGCCTGAAATCTCACCGAACATTTTTTCACCCAATCTTGATGATTCTTTCAGGTAATGATCAGTACAACAAAACCACTTGGCTCACCAAATTTCGTTCTTCTAGGTTAAACCATTCGAATGCAGTAACCGTTTTCATTTTTAAGTCTCACTCTGTTTTCTCCTATACGGATACATGTATTTGGAACTCTAAATCAAACACGGTTTCTGCTAGCTCTTTGAAAGTAGACACAATAAAGCAGTTTCATGTTCTATCTTTGTGGTTTGTTTGCTGTTGATGTAGCCCTAAGCAGAGACTGGCGAAAATCACTTTCATGGAAAGGGGTTGCCATTCTTCCAAAAAACTACGAGTTTCCTGAAATCTCAGCAAACATTTTTTCACAATATCTTGATGATTCTTTCAGGTAATAATCAGTACACCAAAACCACTTGGCTCACCAAATGTCGTTTTTCTAGGTTAAACCGTTTGTTTGCAGTAACCGTTTTCATTTTTAGGTTTCACTTTGTTTTCTCCTATAGGGATACATGTATTTGGAATCTAAATGAAACACGGTTTGTGGTAGCTCTTTTAAAATTGACACAATAAAGCAGTTTCAAGTTCCATCTCTTTGGTTTGTTTGCTGTTGATGTAGCCCTAAGCAGAGACTAGCGAAAATCACTTTCATGGAAAGGAGTTGCCAAGCTTCCAAAAAACTACGAGTAGCCTGAAAACTCAGCAAAGATATTTTCACCCAATCTTGATGATTCTTTCAGGTAATGATCAGTACACCAAAACCACTTGGCTCACCAAATTTCGTTCTTCTAGGTTAAACCGTTCGTTTGCAGTAACCGTTTTCATTTTTAGGTTTCACTCTGTTTTCTCCTACAGGGATACATGTATTTGAAACTCTAAATCAAACACGGTTTGTGCTAGCTCTTTGAAACTTGACACAATAAAGCAGTTTGAAGTTCTTTCTCTATGGTTTGTTTGCTGTTGATGTAGCCTGAAGCAGAGACTGGCGAAAATCACTTTCATGGAAAGGGGTTGCCAAGCTTCCAAAAAAGTACGAGTTGCCTGAAATCTCAGCAAACATTTTTTCACCCAATCTTGATGATTCATTCACGTAATGATCAGTACACCAAAAATTCTTGGCTCACCAAATTTCGTTTTTCTAGGTTAAACCGTTCGTTGGCAGTAACTAATTGCATTTTTAGGTTTCACTCTGTTTTCTCCTATAGGGATACATGTATTTGGAACTCTAAATAAAACACGGTTTGTGCTAGCTCTTTGAAACTTGACATAATAAAGCAGTTTCATGTTCTATCTCTATGGATTTTTGCTGTTGATGTAGCCCTAAGCAGAGACTGGCGAAAATCACTTTCATCGAAAGGGATTGCCAAGCTTCCAAAAAACTACGAGTTGCCTGAAATCTCAGCAAACATTTTTTCACCCAATCTTGATGATTCTTTCAGGTAATGATCAGTACAACAAAACCACTTGGCTCACCAAATTTCGTTCTTCTAGGTTAAACCATTCGTTTGCAGTAACCGTTTTCATTTTTAAGTTTCACTCTGTTTTCTCATATAGGGATACATGTATTTGGAACTCTAAATCAAACACGGTTTGTGCTAGCTCTTTGAAAGTTGACACAATAAAGCAGTTTCAAGTTCTATCTCTATGGTTTGTTTGCTGTTGATGTAACCCTAAGCAGAGACTGGCGAAAATCACTTTCATGAAAAGGGGTTGCCATTCTTCCAAAAAACTACGAGTTGCCTGGAATCTCAGCAAACATTTTTTCACCCAATCTTGATGATTCTTTCAGGTAATGATCAGTACACCAAAACCACTTGGCTCACCAAATGTCGTTTTTCTAGGTTAAACCGTTTGTTTGCAGTAACCGTTTTCATTTTTAGGTTTCACTCTGTTTTCTCCTATACGGATACATGTATTTGGAACTTTAAATCAAACACGGTTTGTGCTAGCTCTTTTAAACTTGACACAATAAAGAAGTTTCAAGTTCCATCACTTTGGTTTGTTTGCTGTTGATGTAGCCCTAAGCAGAGACTGGCGAAAATCACTTTCATGGAAAGGGGTTGCTAAGCTTCCAAAAAACTACGAGTAGCCTGAAATCTCAGCAAACATTTTTTCACCCAATCTTGATGATTCTTTCAGGTAATGATCAGTATACCAAAACCACTTGGCTCACAAAATTTCGTTCTTTAGGTTAAACAGTTCGTTTGCAGTAACCGTTTTCATTTTTAGGTTTTACTCTGTTTTCTCCTACAGGGATACATGTATTTGAAACTCTAAATAAAACACGGTTTGTGCTAGCTCTTTGAAACTTGACACAATAAAGCAGTTTCAAGTTCTATCTGTATGGTTTGTTTGCTGTTGATGTAGCCCTAAGCAGAGACTGGCGAAAATCACTTTCATGGAAAGGGGTTGCCAAGCTTCCAAAAAAATACGAGTTGCCTGAAATCTCAGAAAACACTTTGCCACCCAAACTTGATGATTCTTTCAGGTAATGATCAGTACACCAAAACCACTTGGCTCACCAAATTTCGTTCTTCTAGGTTAAACCGTTCGTTGGCAGTATCCGTTTTCATTTTTAGGTTTCACTCTGTTTTCTCCTATAGGGATACATGTATTTGGAACTCTAAATCAAACACGGTTTGTGCTAGCTCTTTGAAACTTCACACAATTAAGCAGTTTCAAGTTCTATCTCTATGGTTTGTTTGCTGTTGATGTAGTCCTAAGCAGAGACTGGCGAAAATCACTTTCATGGAAAGGGGTTGCCAAGCTTCCAAAAAACTACGAGTTGCCTGAAATCTCAGCAAACATTTTTTCACCCAATCTTGATGATTCTTTCAGGTAATGATCAGTACACCAAAACCACTTGGCTCACCAAATTTCGTTCTTCTAGGTTAAACCGTTCGTTTGCAGTAACCGTTTTCATTTTTAGGTTTCACTCTGTTTTCTCCTATAAGGATACATGTATTTGGACCTCTAAATCAAACACAGTTTGTGCTAGATCTTTGAAACTTGACACAATAAAGCAGTTTCAAGTTCTATCTCTATGGTTTGTTTGCTGTTGATGTAGCCCTAAGCAGAGACTGGAGAAAATCACTTTCATGGAAAGGGGTTGCCAAGCTTCCAAAAAACTACGAGTGGCCTGAAATCTCACCGAACATTTTTTCACCCAATCTTGATGATTCTTTCAGGTAATGATCAGTACAACAAAACCACTTGGCTCACCAAATTTCGTTCTTCTAGGTAAAACCATTCGAATGCAGTAACCGTTTTCATTTTTAAGTCTCACTCTGTTTTCTCCTATACGGATACATGTATTTGGAACTCTAAATCAAACACGGTTTCTGCTAG
Source organism: Ictidomys tridecemlineatus (assembly GCF_052094955.1). Lineage (NCBI taxonomy): Eukaryota > Metazoa > Chordata > Mammalia > Rodentia > Sciuridae > Ictidomys > Ictidomys tridecemlineatus. The sequence goes on from NC_135483.1 coordinate 84,186,597, forward strand.
CTCTTTGAAAGTAGACACAATAAAGCAGTTTCATGTTCTATCTTTGTGGTTTGTTTGCTGTTGATGTAGCCCTAAGCAGAGACTGGCGAAAATCACTTTCATGGAAAGGGGTTGCCATTCTTCCAAAAAACTACGAGTTTCCTGAAATCTCAGCAAACATTTTTTCACAATATCTTGATGATTCTTTCAGGTAATAATCAGTACACCAAAACCACTTGGCTCACCAAATGTCGTTTTTCTAGGTTAAACCGTTTGTTTGCAGTAACCGTTTTCATTTTTAGGTTTCACTTTGTTTTCTCCTATAGGGATACATGTATTTGGAATCTAAATGAAACACGGTTTGTGGTAGCTCTTTTAAAATTGACACAATAAAGCAGTTTCAAGTTCCATCTCTTTGGTTTGTTTGCTGTTGATGTAGCCCTAAGCAGAGACTAGCGAAAATCACTTTCATGGAAAGGAGTTGCCAAGCTTCCAAAAAACTACGAGTAGCCTGAAAACTCAGCAAAGATATTTTCACCCAATCTTGATGATTCTTTCAGGTAATGATCAGTACACCAAAACCACTTGGCTCACCAAATTTCGTTCTTCTAGGTTAAACCGTTCGTTTGCAGTAACCGTTTTCATTTTTAGGTTTCACTCTGTTTTCTCCTACAGGGATACATGTATTTGAAACTCTAAATCAAACACGGTTTGTGCTAGCTCTTTGAAACTTGATACAATAAAGCAGTTTGAAGTTCTTTCTCTATGGTTTGTTTGCTGTTGATGTAGCCTGAAGCAGAGACTGGCGAAAATCACTTTCATGGAAAGGGGTTGCCAAGCTTCCAAAAAAGTACGAGTTGCCTGAAATATCAGCAAACATTTTTTCACCCAATCTTGATGATTCATTCACGTAATGATCAGTACACCAAAAATTCTTGGCTCACCAAATTTCGTTTTTCTAGGTTAAACCGTTCGTTGGCAGTAACTAATTGCATTTTTAGGTTTCACTCTGTTTTCTCCTATAGGGATACATGTATTTGGAACTCTAAATAAAACACGGTTTGTGCTAGCTCTTTGAAACTTGACATAATAAAGCAGTTTCATGTTCTATCTCTATGGATTTTTGCTGTTGATGTAGCCCTAAGCAGAGACTGGCGAAAATCACTTTCATCGAAAGGGATTGCCAAGCTTCCAAAAACTACGAGTTGCCTGAAATCTCAGCAAACATTTTTTCACCCAATCTTGATGATTCTTTCAGGTAATGATCAGTACAACAAAACCACTTGGCTCACCAATTTCGTTCTTCTAGGTTAAACCATTCGTTTGCAGTAACCGTTTTCATTTTTAAGTTTCACTCTGTTTTCTCATATAGGGATACATGTATTTGGAACTCTAAATCAAACACGGTTGTGCTAGCTCTTTGAAAGTTGACACAATAAAGCAGTTTCAAGTTCTATCTCTAAGGTTTGTTTGCTGTTGATGTAACCCTAAGCAGAGACTGGCGAAAATCACTTTCATGAAAAGGGGTTGCCATTCTTCCAAAAAACTACGAGTTGCCTGGAATCTCAGCAAACATTTTTTCACCCAATCTTGATGATTCTTTCAGGTAATGATCAGTACACCAAAACCACTTGGCTCACCAAATGTCGTTTTTCTAGGTTAAACCGTTTGTTTGCAGTAACCGTTTTCATTTTTAGGTTTCACTCTGTTTTCTCCTATACGGATACATGTATTTGGAACTTTAAATCAAACACGGTTTGTGCTAGCTCTTTTAAACTTGACACAATAAAGATGTTTCAAGTTCCATCACTTTGGTTTGTTTGCTGTTGATGTAGCCCTAAGCAGAGACTGGCGAAAATCACTTTCATGGAAAGGGGTTGCTAAGCTTCCAAAAAACTACGAGTAGCCTGAAATCTCAGCAAACATTTTTTCACCCAATCTTGATGATTCTTTCAGGTAATGATCAGTATACCAAAACCACTTGGCTCACAAAATTTCGTTCTTTAGGTTAAACAGTTCGTTTGCAGTAACCGTTTTCATTTTTAGGTTTTACTCTGTTTTCTCCTACAGGGATACATGTATTTGAAACTCTAAATAAAACACGGTTTGTGCTAGCTCTTTGAAACTTGACACAATAAAGCAGTTTCAAGTTCTATCTGTATGGTTTGTTTGCTGTTGATGTAGCCCTAAGCAGAGACTGGCGAAAATCACTTTCATGGAAAGGGGTTGCCAAGCTTCCAAAAAACTACGAGTTGCCTGAAATCTCAGAAAACACTTTGCCACCCAAACTTGATGATTCTTTCAGGTAATGATCAGTACACCAAAACCACTTGGCTCACCAAATTTCGTTCTTCTAGGTTAAACCGTTCGTTGGCAGTATCCGTTTTCATTTTTAGGTTTCACTCTGTTTTCTCCTATAGGGATACATGTATTTGGAACTCTAAATCAAACACGGTTTGTGCTAGCTCTTTGAAACTTCACACAATTAAGCAGTTTCAAGTTCTATCTCTATGGTTTGTTTGCTGTTGATGTAGTCCTAAGCAGAGACTGGCGAAAATCACTTTCATGGAAAGGGGTTGCCAAGCTTCCAAAAAACTACGAGTTGCCTGAAATCTCAGCAAACATTTTTTCACCCAATCTTGATGATTCTTTCAGGTAATGATCAGTACACCAAAACCACTTGGCTCACCAAATTTCGTTCTTCTAGGTTAAACCGTTCGTTTGCAGTAACTGTTTTCATTTTTAGGTTTCACTCTGTTTTCTCCTATAAGGATACATGTATTTGGACCTCTAAATCAAACACAGTTTGTGCTAGCTCTTTGAAACTTGACACAATAAAGCAGTTTCAAGTTCTATCTCTTTGGTTTGTTTGCTGTTGATGTAGCCCTAAGCAGAGAATGGCGAAAATCACTTTCATTTTAAGGGGTTGCCAAGCTTCCAAAAAACTACGAGTTGCCTGAAATCTCAGCAAACATTTTTTCACCCAATCTTGATGATTCATTTACGTAATGATCAGTACACCAAAACCACTTGGCTCACCAAATTTCGTTGTTCTAGGTTAAACCGTTCGTTGGCAGTAACCCATTGCATTTTTAGGTTTCACTCTGTTTTCTCCTATAGGGATACATGTATTTGGAACTCTAAATCAAACACTGTTTGTGCTAGCTCTTTGAAACTTGACACAATAAAGCAGTTTCAAGTTCTATCTCTATGGTTTGTTTGCTGTTGATGTAGCCCTAAGCAGAGACTGGAGAAAATCACTTTCATGGAAAGGGGTTGCCAAGCTTCCAAAAAACTACGAGTGGCCTGAAATCTCACCGAACATTTTTTCACCCAATCTTGATGATTCTTTCAGGTAATGATCAGTACAACAAAACCACTTGGCTCACCAAATTTCGTTCTTCTAGGTTAAACCATTCGAATGCAGTAACCGTTTTCATTTTTAAGTTTCACTCTGTTTTCTCCTATACGGATACATGTATTTGGAACTCTAAATCAAACACGGTTTCTGCTAGCTCTTTGAAAGTAGACACAATAAAGCAGTTTCATGTTCTATCTTTGTGGTTTGTTTGCTGTTGATGTAGCCCTAAGCAGAGACTGGCGAAAATCACTTTCATGGAAAGGGGTTGCCATTCTTCCAAAAAACTACGAGTTTCCTGAAATCTCAGCAAACATATTTTCACAATATCTTGATGATTCTTTCAGGTAATAATCAGTACACCATAACCACTTAGCTCACCAAATGTCGTTTTTCTAGGTTAAACCGTTTGTTTGCAGTAACCGTTTTCATTTTTATGTTTCACTCTGTTTTCTCCTATAGGGATACATGTATTTGGAACTCTAAATGAAACACGGTTTGTGGTAGCTCTTTTAAAATTGACACAATAAAGCAGTTTCAAGTTCCATCTCTTTGGTTTGTTTGCTGTTGATGTAGCCCTAAGCAGAGACTAGCGAAAATCACTTTCATGGAAAGGGGTTGCCAAGCTTCCAAAAAACTACGAGTAGCCTGAAAACTCTGCAAAGATATTTTCACCCAATCTTGATGATTCTTTCAGGTAATGATCAGTACACCAAAACCACTTGGCTCACCAAACTTTTTTTTTCTAGTTTAAAACGTTCGTTCGCAGTAACGGTTTTCATTTTTGGTTTCACTCTGTTTTCTCCTATAGAGATATAGGTATTTGGAACTCTAAATCAAACACGGTTTGTGCTAGCTCTTGAAACTTGACACAATAAAGAAGTTTCAAGTTCTATCTCTATGGTTTGTTTGCTGTTGATGTAGCCCTAAGCAGAGACTGGCGAAAATCACTTTCATGGAAAGGTTTTGCCAAGCTTCCAAAAAACTACGAGTTTCCTGAAATCTCAGCAAACATTTTTTCACCCAATTTGATGATTCTTTCAGGTAATGATCAGTACACCAAAACCACTTGGCTCACCAAATTTGTTCTTCTAGGTTAAACCGTTCGTTTGCAGTAACCGTTTTCATTTTTAGGTTTCACTCTGTTTTCTCCTATAGGGATACATGTATTTGGAACTCTAAATCAAACACGGTTCGTGCTAGCTTTTTGAAACTTGACACAATAAAGCAGTTTCAAGTTCTATCTCTATGGTTTGTTTGCTGTTGATGTAGCCCTAAGCAGAGACTGGCGAAAATCACTTTCATAAAAAGAGGTTGCTAAGCTTTTAAAAAACTGCGAGTTGCCTGAAATCTCAGAAAACATTTTTTCACCCAATCTTGATGATTCTTTCAGGTAATGATCAGTACACCAAAACCACTTGGCTCACCAAATTTCGTTCTTCTAGGTTAAACCGTTTGTTTGCAGTAACCGTTTTCATTTTTAGGTTTCACTCTGTTTTCTCCTATAGGGATACAAGTATTTGGAACTCTAAATCAAACAGGGTTTGTGCTAGCTCTTTGAAACTTGACACAATAAAGCAGTTTCACGTTCTATCTCTATGGTTTGTTTGCTGTTGATGTAGCTGTTAGCAGGGACTGGCGAAAATCACTTTCATGGAAAGGGGTTGCCAAGCTTCCAAAAATTACGGGTTGCCTGAAATCTCAGCAAACATTTTTTCACCCAATCTTGATGATTCTTTCAGGTAATGATCAGTACACCAAAACCACTTGGCTCACCGAATTTCGTTCTCTTAAGTTAAACCGTTCGTTTGCACTAACCGTTTTCATTTTTAGGTTTCACTCTGTTTTCTCCTATAGAGATATAGGTATTTGGAACTTTAAATCAAACACGGTTTGTGCTAGCTCTTTGAAACTTGACACAATAAAGAAGTTTCAAGTTCTATCTCTATGGTTTGTTTGCTGTTGATGTAGCCCTAAGCAGAGAATGGCGTAAATCACTTTCATGGAAAGAGGTTGCTAAACTTCTAAAAAACTGCGAGTTGCCTGAAATCTCAGCCAACATTTTTTCAACCAATCTTGATGATTCTTTCAGGTAATGATTAGTACACCAAAACCACTTGGCTCACCGAATTTCGTTCTCTTACGTTAAACCGTTCGTTTGCACTAACCGTTTTCATTTTTATGTTTCACTCTGTTTTCTCCTATAGGGATACATGTATTTGGAACTCTAAATGAAACACGGTTTTTGCTAGCTCTTTGAAACTTGACACAATAAAGCAGTTTCAAGTTGTATCTCTATGGTTCGTTTGCTGTTGATGTAGCCCTAAGCAGAGACTGTCGAAAATCACTTTCATGGAAAGGGGTTGCCATCTTCCAAAAAACAACGAGTTGCCTGAAATATCAGCAAACATTTTTTTCACCCAATCTTAATGATTCTTTCAGTTAATGATCATTACACCAAAACCTCTTGGCTCACCAAATTTCGTTCTTCTAGGTTAAACCGTTTGTTTGCAGTAACCGTTTTCATTTTTAGGTTTCACTCTGTTTTCTCCTATAGGGATACATGTATTTGTAACTCTAAATCAAACAGGGTTTGTGCTAGCTCTTTGAAACTTGACACAATAAAGCAGTTTCAAGTTCTATCTCTATGGTTTGTTTGCTGTTGATGTAGCCCTAAGCAGAGACTGGCGAAAATCACTTTCATGGAAAGGGGTTGCCAAGCTTCCAAAAAACTACGAGTTGCCTGAAATCTCAGAAAACAATTGGCCACCCAAACTTGATGATTCTTTCAGGTAATGATCAGTACACCAAAACCACTTGGCTCACCAAATTTCGTTCTTCTAGGTTAAACCGTTCGTTTGCAGTAACCGTTTTCATTTATAGGTTTCACTCTGTTTTCTCCTATATGGATACATGTATTTGGAACTCTAAATCAAACATGCTTTGTGCTAGGTCTTTGATAGTTGACACAATAAATCAGTTTCTAGTTCTATCTCTATGGTTTTATGCGGACGTCTGGCTTGGCACAAATCAGGAGCCACTTGTCAAAAAAAAACTAACTTTATTTTTAGAACTACAAACGCCAAACAAAACAGCTCCAGGGAAAAACCCTCAGAGCCCAACTGCCAGCACCAGCTTCCAGAAGCCTCTCCCTCTCACCCCAGCCTCTCAACCTCCCCCCCTACTCCTGCTCTTGAGGCCAATTGGCTGGGTTTCGTGGGCAGAGCCAAAGAAGTCACCCAATGAGCAGCTCCGTGGAGGAGCCAATCAGCTAGATGTTGCTGGGGCCACTGTGAGCCAATCATCAGCCGGCAACTGGAAGTTTGCCGGCAGCTGGATCATCAGCCGGCAGCTGGAAGTTTGCTGGGGCCCCTTTGGCTGTGGCTCTCAACATCTTCCCCTCTCTGTTTAAACAACAAGCATGTGGCTTATGGATTGTGCCTGCCTTAGGTTGTCCAATACATATGGTCTTTACCCGTCTTCGGATGAGCTGACCTCAGGGCGTCAGCCTCCTGTCTTAGGTTGGTACCATTGTAATTGGATCTTACCTGTCATTGACTACCGGTCCAGTATACAGCCACACCTGTGTAGAGGTCTCAGCAGGGGGGGGTGAGGTTCTTTGCCTCACCTCTGTTGACCCCCAAATTTTAGCTGAATGATCATGACAAGCAGAAGGGAGGAAGATATACCAAGTCAATTGACGGCTCCTTTTGGGAAAATTGTACCACCGATGATATCATCAGCAAAAATACACAAACACTACCACAAGTCGCTGCACCAACAGATAGTTCACAATGCATACAAGTGACAGATAGTTCTGTAAGCAGTTCAGTGCAAATTCTGTAAGCAGTTCAGTGATGGCTATTGCAGAAACTGTAGATTAGTTTTATCTTTGTCTTCACCAGCACAGGGATGAAGATAGGAATTCTGGCAATAATGACTAAAGAAAAAAATAGGTAACATTCCAGAAGACACTAAAAGAAAACAATTTTCTTAACAATTTACATTATAGTGAAGAGAACTATTAAATATAATGAAAACGAAAGGTGAGAGTAAACAAACAGATATGTTAACCTCCTTTTTTGTTTACATATTAAAACAATTCTTAACAGTTATTTACCCAATTTAAATTAAACCATTTAAATCACGTGAATAAAAAAACAATATTTGGATCCATCTTTTCATGAGCGCTCATCATATATGATATATGGAAATACGTACATTGGACATAGGTACATTCAAACATATAACACAAAACACAAGTGTGCACACATAATATAATACATACAACACATAACATAATAGTAAAGGCCTTATAACTTTTTACAGGTAAAATATCTATTGCAATGTTTAAAAACTCTATAGTCAAAAAAAAAAATGGAACTGATCAGCAAAACATTAACCTAGGTCTGTATGAGCTCAAAAAAATAAAATAGAACTTCATGATATGGGAAAGGGCAATAATAAAATAGATATTGAAAAAAGCATCCTGGTTCTGTCGCAGATGTAAGGATAGCCAAATTGGAGTTTTGGATATCAGCTATTATGGATTTGAGCTAAATCATCTTCTTTTTGGTCTGTAGAAATCACTTTAGTTAATCTCTCTGGAATCCAAATCGGCTGCTGTTCTCCCTGTGGAAACACAAAAACAGACCCCCGACTCCAGACAATCACTGGGTCAGAACCTTGGTTAATCTCTCTGGAATCCAAATCGGCTGCTGTTCTGGGTCAGAACCTTGGTTAATCTCTCTGGAATCCAAATCGGCTGCTGTTCTCCCTGTGGAAACACAAAAACAGACCCCCGACTCCAGACAATCACTGGGTCAGAACCTTGGTTAATCTCTCTGGAATACAAATCGGCTGCTGTTCTTCCTGTGGAAACACACAAACAGACCCCCGATTCCAGACAATTACTGGGTCAGGACCTTTCCATTGTCCTGTTAGAATATCTTTCCAAAGTACCTTGGGCTTATGTACATTTTTTGGACACATATGCCTTTCTGCAGCACTAAGTCCTGATGAATCCAAATTTAAAAAGTTTAGAGTAAAAAGGGTTATTTTAAGTTTATCTTTGGGGAATATATACCCCTTCCCAATTCCGTCTTTTTGCTTTAATAAGTACATTTTAATAGTTTGATGAGCTCTTTCAACTATGCCTTGTCCCTGTGGATTGTATGGGATTCCTGATATATGAGTAATGCCAAATGATGAGCAAAATTGTTTAAAAGAAGTAGACGTATAACCAGGGGCATTATCTGTTTTTAACTGTTTTGGAATGCCCACAGTGGCAAAATTTTGTAAGCAATGAGCTATAACATCTTTAGTTTTTTCGCCGGCATGAAGGGAGCCCATCAAAAATCCAGAAGAAGTATCAACTGTAACATGCAAATATTTTAATTTTCCAAATTCTGGCAAGTGTGTGACGTCCAACTGCCAAATATGGTTAGGCATCAATCCTCTAGAATTGACTCCAAGATTAACTTGTGGTAAAAAGGTCACACAATTTTGACATTGTTTTATTATTTGTCTAGCTTGTTCCTTATTTATTTTAAAACACTTTTGTAAAGTATTAGCATTGACATGGAATCTTTCATGAAAATTTATAGCTTCTTCTAGTATAGAGAAAATATGTATGTCACGTGTAGTTTTATCTGCTAAATCATTGCCCAAACTAAGGGCTCCAGGCAATCCTGTATGTGCCCTGATATGTCCTATAAAGAATGGATCTTTTCTGTCCCAGATTAAACTTTGTATAGTGGAAAACAAAGAGAAAACAGTAGAAGAAGGGGAAATCCTACCTACATTTTTAATGTCTTTCTTGCTTCAGGCGTTAACATTCGGGGTGAATTTGGATCTGATGGACCTTTTAGGATATCAAATAAAGGTCCCAATTCTCCTGTTGGAATACCTAGATAAGGCCTTATCCAATTTATGTCTCCTAATAACTTTTGAAAGTCATTAAGTGATTTGAGTTGATCTACTCGTATTTGAATTTTTGGTGGACGGACCATGGTTAAGGATAATAGAACTCCTAAATAATTAATTGGAAAATTTAATTGTACTTTATCTATTGCTATCTCTAGATTATAATTTTTTAATAAGTTTGTAAGTGTGGCATAACATTCTAGCAATGTGTTTTTAGCTTTGTGTTCTAATAATACATCATCCATATAATGAAATATTTGTAGTTCAGGATTTTGATTTCTAAGTGGCTGGATTACTTTGTTAACATAAATTTGACACATAGTTGGGCTGTTAGCCATCCCTTGAGGGAGTACTTTCCATTCATATCTCTGATCAGGACCTTCATGATTTAGTGAAGGGATAGTAAATGCAAAACGTGGACTATCCTCAGGATGAATTGGAACTGAAAAAAAACAATCTTTAATATCTATAACTAAAACATACCAAGTTTTTGGCAAAGCAGACAATTGAGGAATCCCCGATTGAGCAGGTCCCATAATGACCATTTCATTGTTAATGGCTCTTAAATCTTGCAGTAATCTCCATTTACCAGATTTCTTTTTGATGACAAAAATGGGAGTATTATGGGGAGATACAGAAGGTTGTATATGTCCTTCAGCTAATTGTTGTTTGACCAGATCATGGGCTACTTGTGTCTTTTCTTTAGTCAAGGGCCACTGAGGAACCCATACTGGTCTTTCTGATTTCCATGTAATTTTTATTGTCTCAGTGGCCCTTTGTGAAAATCCAACCCATGTCTGTCTGTTCCTTGATCTATTTGTATTGGTGCTGCTATACCTTGTTCTTGTTTTTCTAATCTTTTTCCTTTCCTAAAACCTTGTCTAGCCATAATAGTGGGTGCATTTTGATTGATATTATTTGTTAATGTCAAACCTAATTGATCTAGGGCATCTCGTCCCCATAAATTTACGGGAAGATGATCCAATACATATGGCTGTATAGTTCCTTCACATCTTTCAGGATCCTTCCAATCTAATAGCATTGCACTTCTATCGGGATTAGTCGCCACTCCTAGGCCTCGAAGCGATTGAGTGGCTTGTTGTAATGGCCAATGTTTTGGCCATTCTTGACGAGAGATGATGCTAAGGTCTGCACCTGTATCCAGTAGCCCATTAAATTCATGTCCTTGAATATTTAGTTTTAGCATGGGGCGAGAATCTAATTTTAAAGAAAGCATAGCCCAATCTACACCTGTGGAGCCTAATCCCTTGGAACCTCTTTCTACAACATGACTGGAAAATTTATCATGTAGGCTTGGTATTATTAGTAACTGTGCTATTCTATCTCCTGGTGAAATTACTGATATACCCTTTGGAGAACTGGCTATAATTTTTATTTCACCTTCATAATTGGAATCAATTACCCCAGGACTTATCAAAAGTCCTTTTAGAGTAGAAGAGCTGCGTGCCAATAATAAGCCTACTGTTCCTTTGGGAAGAGGTCCTTTTACCCCTGTGGGAATGATTTGAACTCCCATCTCTGGAGTTAGTACTGATTTGGTGGAGGCGCAGATGTCCAACCCTGCGCTCCCTCTGGTTTGTCTGATGAGGGATCTGATGTGCTGGGCACTACCCTGATGGGGTTGCTTGGTTCCTCCAGTGCTCCGTATATTTGTGGTTTGGGGCCCCGGAGCATTGGGGCCCCCTGTCCATTTTTTGGCAACGGAGCCCGATGCCTTTGTCCACGATATTGTGGATAAACACCTTGTCCTTGTTCGTTTTTTGATAATGGAGTACCCTCTATGGTGGTTTGAGGACGGTATTCATTAGCCCAATATAATGGAGTACCCTCTATGGTGGTTTGAGAACGGCATTCATTAGCCCAATGTCTCCCTCTACGGCATAGTGGGCAAATACCCGGTATTCTTCTTGTTTGATACCTAGTTTTGTTAAACCCTCCTCCTATGGGGCAATTCCTTTTAAAATGTCCTGTTTGTTGACAATTGTAGCATGTTCTTGGCCTGGCATCTAAAGCCTGTTTTACTGCAGCTGCCACAATTTGCCCTTGTTCATTAATGTCTCTGGCATCTAAAACCTGTTTTACTGCAGCTGCCACAATTTGCCCTTGTTCATTAATGTCTCTGGCATCTAAAGCCTGTTTTACTGCAGCTGCTACAATTTGCCCTTGTTCATTAATGTCTCTACATAATTTAATATATGTGTTTAAATCTTCCTGTTTCCATGGTCTAATGATATCTCTGCACCAACGATTCACTTGGTCATAAGCCAGTTGTTTTATTAATGGCATTGCTTGTTCTGTATTCCCAAAAACTCTGGTAGCTGTTTGAATAAGCCTATCTACAAATTCAGCGTAAGGTTCATTAGCTCCTAGTATTATCTTAGATAATTGACCTTGTAAACCTCCATGTTCTTGTAGAGTCTTCCATGCCCTAACTGGATCTACAGCAATTTGTGAATATACACCAGGATCATATGCATTTTGTTGCTGCCGATGCTCATAAGGTCCCTTTCCTAACAACATATCTAGATTTCTCTGAGGATAACCAGCTGCTGCATTTTGACTAGCCGTCTCCTTGCAAAATTCCTCATTGGCAACCTTCCATAACAGGTATTGTCCTCCATTTAGCACAGCTTTACACATACTAGCCCAATCTGCTGGCGTCATGCTTAAGTTGGTAATGGATTTGACCAAGCTTACAGTGAAGGGTGCTTGAGGACCATAGGTTGTTACAGCCTCTTTTAGCTCCTTCACTGATTTGAAATTTAAACCCTGGTAAGTTCGCTGCCCTCCTACCTCAAATACAGGGCATACTTGAGATCCTGTCTCAGGATCCCAACTATCAACTGCGGGGGTTGGGAGTCTCCTAGCATATGGAGGTGGTGCTGTTGATTGGACACTTATGCCCTCTGGTGATAGAGTGCTGTTAGTAGCAGTCTCCAGTAGAGGTGGCGCTGTTGGTTGAACACTTATGCCCTCTGGTGATAGAATGCTGTTAGTAGCAGTCTCCTGTAGAGGCGGTGCTGTTGGTTGGACACTTACGCTCTCTAATAAAAGGGTCTTATTAGCAGTCTCCTGTTTTAACTTTTCCCCTGATAGATTTTTCTGCTTTAAACTTCCTTCCTCTGTCTCACTATCTCGAAAGACCTTCTCTTTTACTTGAATCTTTTCCTCTTTCTGACTAACTTGAGAGACTTCCTCTTCTACTTGAATCAATATGTCTTCTCCTTCCTCTACCTCTGTCTGAACTGAAGGCTTTAGACGAAGCAAACCAGATACGTTCGTCCACAATGGCAATGTGCCAACTGGCAGAGTCCCTGGGTTGTTCTTTTCTATTCTTTTTAAATCTTTACCATGATGGTTCCATTGTGATATATCTAACAGCTCCTCCTTAAAAAGCCATGGGCTATATTTTTGTATTATATCAACGTATGCCCTGACTGCTCTTGATTTTACTGGGAAGCCTACTTCCTCTAACAATTTACTTAACAGTCTTTCGGTTTGTTTTTTACTAATTGCTGATCCCGTATTTCTACTATAATACAACCCAGCAAGATAACACCAAACCAAACCGAGACAGAATCCAATAAAAAGGGAACCACACAAAATCATTATAACAGCCTTTCTATCCTCCTGACATATGCATCCGTCCTTTCTCCCTATCTGTTCCTCAGACGCAAATAGTTTTTCCTCAGATATGAGTGGTTTTTCTTCCCTCTTACTCATCTCCAGGGACAGGAAAGTTAAAACAAAAACAAAGCAAAACAAAAGAGGACACTTAAAATGGCTACCCATCCTCTCGCCCTGCCCTCAGGGGCGAGCAGTTTACTTACCCTCAGTTGCTCCTAGTGCAGGCCACCAAATGCCGAAGTCTGGCTTGGCACAAATCAGGAGCAACTTGTCAAAAAGAAACTAACTTTATTTTTAGAACTACAAACGCCAAACAAAACAGCTCCAGGGAAAAACCCTCAGAGCCCAACTGCCACCACCGGCTTCCACAAGACTCACCCTCTCACCCCAGCCTCTCAACCTCCCCCCATCCTCTTGCTCTTGAGGCCGATTGGCTGGGTTGCGTGGGCAGAGCTAAAGAAGTCACCCAATGAGCAGCTCCGTGGAGGAGCCAATCAGCTAGATGTTGCTGGGGCCGCTGTTAGCCAATCATCAGCTGGCAGTCTGAAGGGTAGGGAAACAGCCCAATGAACATCACCGCAGAGGAGCCAATCAGCTAGATGTTGCTGGGGCGACTGTGAGCCAATCATCAGCCGGCAGCTGGAAGTTTGCTGGGGCCCCTTTGGCTGTGGCTCTCAACAGTTTGCTGTTGATGTAGAACTAAGCAGAGACTGGCGAAAATCACTTTCATGGAAAGGGGTTTCCAAGCTTACAAAAAACTACTAGTTGCCTGAAATCACAGCAAATATTTTTTCACCCAATCTTGATGATTCTTTCAGGTAATGATCAGTACACCAAAACAACTTGGCTCACCAAATTTCGTTCTTGTAGGTTAAACCGTTAGTTTGCAGTAACCGTTTTCAATTTTAGGTTTCACTCTGTTTTCTCATATAGGGATACATGTATTTGGAACTCTAAATCAAACCGGTTTGTTCTAGCTCTTTGAAACTTGACACAATAAAGCAGTTTCAAGTTCTATCTCTATGGTTTGTTTGCTGTTGATGTAGATCTAAGCAGAGACTGGCGAAAATCACTTTCATGGAAAGGGGTTGCCAAGCTTCCAAACAACTACGAGTTGCCTGAAATCTCAGCCAACATTTTTTTACCCAATCTTGATGATTCTTTCAGGTAATGATCAGTACACCAAAACCACTTAGCTCACCAAATTTCGTTCTTCTAGATTAAACCGTTCGTTTGCAATAACCGTTTTCATTTTTAGGTTTCACTCTGTTTTCTCCTATAGGGATACATGTATTTGGAACTCTAAATGAAACACGGTTTGTGCTAGTTCTTTGAAACTTGACACAATAAAGCAGTTTCAAGTTCTAATTCTATGGTTTGTTTGCTGTTGATGCAGCCCTAAGCAGAGACTGGCGGAAATCACTTTCATGGAAAGGGGTTGCCAAGCTTCCAAAAAACTACGAGTTGCCTGAAATCTCAGCAAACATTTTTTCACCCAATCTTGATGATTCTTTCAGGTAATGATCAGTACATCAAAACCACTTGGCACACCAAATTTCGTTCTTCTAGGTTAAACCGTTCGTTTGCAGTAACCGTTTTCATTTTTAGGTTTCATTCTGATTTCTCCTATAGGAATACATGTATTTGGAACTCTAAATCAAACAAGGTTTTTGCTAGCTCTTTGAAATTTACACAATAAAGCAGTTTCAAGTTCTATCTCTATGGTTTGTTTGCTGTTGATGTAGCCCTAAGCAGAGACTGGCGAAAATCACTTTCATGGAAAGGGGTTGCCGAGCTACCAAAAAACTACGAGTAGCCTGAAATCTCAGCAAACATTTTTTCACCCAATCTTGATGATTCTTTCAGGTAATGATCAGTACACCAAACCACTTGGCTCACCAAATTTCGTTCTTCTAGGTTAAACAGTTTGTTTGCAGTAACCGTTTTCATTTTTAGGTTTCACTCTGTTTTCCCATATAGGGATACATGTATTTGGAACTCTAAATCAAACATGGTTTGTGCTAGCTCTGTGAAACTTGACACAATAAAGCAGTTTCAAGTTCTGTCTCTATAGTTTGTTTGCAGTTGATGTAGCCCTAAGAAGAGAGTGGCGAAAATCACTTTTATGGAAAGGGGTTGCCAAGTTCCAAAAAACTACGAGTTGCCTGAAATCTCGGCAAACCTTTTTTCACCCAATCTTGATGATTCTTCCAGGTAATGATCAGTACACCAAAACCACTTGGTTCACCAAATTTCGTTCTTCTAGGTTAAACCGTTCGTTTGCAGTAACCGTTTTCATTTTTAGGTTTCACTCTGTTTTCTTCTATAGGGATACATGTATTTGGAACTCTAAATCAAACACGGTTTGTGCTAGCTCTTTGAAACTTAACACAGTAAAGCAGTTTCAAGTTCTATCTATATGGTTTGTTTGCTGTTGATGTAGCACTAAGCAGAGACTGGCGAAAATCACTTTCATGGAAAGGGGTTTGCAAGCTTCCAAAAAACTACGAGTTGCCTGAAATCTCATCAAACATTTTTTCACCCAATCTTGATGATTCTTTCAGGTAATGATCATTACACTAAAACCACTTGGCTCACCAAATTTCGTTCTTCTAGGTTAAACCGTTCGTTTGCAGTAACCGTTTTCATTTTTAGGTTTCACTCTGTTTTATCCTATAGGGATACATGTATTTGGAACTCTAAATCAAACACGGTTTTTCATAGCTCTTTGAAACTGGACACAATAAAGCTGTTTCAAGTTCTATCTCTATGGTTTCTTTGCTGTTGATGTAGACCTAAGCAGAGACTCGCGAAAATCACTTTCATTTAAAGGGGTTGCCAAGCTTCCAAAAAACTACGAGTTCCCTGAAATATCAGCAAACATTTTTTCACCC
Source organism: Ictidomys tridecemlineatus (assembly GCF_052094955.1). NCBI lineage: Eukaryota > Metazoa > Chordata > Mammalia > Rodentia > Sciuridae > Ictidomys > Ictidomys tridecemlineatus. The sequence continues at coordinate 84,202,401 of NC_135483.1, forward strand.
AATCTTGATGATTCTTTCAGGTAATGATCAGTACACCAAAACCACTTGGATCACCAAATTTCGTTCCTCTAGGATAAACCGTTCGTTTGAAGTAACTGTTTTTATTTTTAGTTTCACTCTGTTTTCTCCTATAGGGATACATATATTTGGAACTCTAAATCAAACACGGTTTGTGCTAGCTCTTTGAAACTTGACACAATAAAGCAGTTTCAAGTTCTATCTCTATGGTTTGTTTTCTGTTGTTGTATCGCTAATCAGAGACTGGCGAAAATCACTTTCATGGAAAGGGGTTGCCAAGCTTCCAAAAAACTTCGAGTTGATAAAATCTAAGCAAACATTTTTTCACCCAATCTTGATGATTCTTTCAGGTAATGATCAGAAAACCAAAACCACTTGGCTCACCAAATTTCGTTCTTCTAGGTTAAACCGTTCGTTTGCAGTAAACGTTTTCATTTTTAGGTTTCACTCTGTTTTCTCCTATAGGGATACATGTATTTGGAACTCTAAATCAAACACGGTTTGCGCTAGCTCTTTGAAACTTGACACAATAAAGCAGTTTCAAGATCTATCTCTATGGTTTGTGTGCTGTTGATGTACCCCTAAGCAGAGACTGGCGAAAATCACTTTTATTTAACGGGGTTGCCAAGCTTCCAAAAAACTACGAGTTGCCTGAAATCTCAGCAAACATTTTTTCACCCAATCTTGATGATTCTTTCAGGTAATGATCAGTACACCAAAACAACTTGGCTCACCAAATTTCGTTCTTGTAGGTTAAACCGTTCGTTTGCAGTAACCGTTTTCATTTTTAGGTTTCACTCTGTTTTCTCCTACAGGGATACATGTATTTGGAACTCTAAATCAAACCGGTTTGTTCTAGCTCTTTGAAACTTGACACAATAAAGCAGTTTCAAGTTTTATCTCTATGGTTTGTTTGCTGTTGATGTAGATCTAAGCAGAGACTGGCGAAAATCACTTTCATGGAAAGGGGTTACCAAGCTTCCAAAAAACTACGAGTAGCCTGAAATCTCAGCGAACATTTTTTTACCCAATCTTGATGATTCTTTCAGGTAATGATCAGTACACCAAAACCACTTGGCTCACCAAATTTCGTTCTTCTAGGTTAAACCGTTCGTTTGCAATAACCGTTTTCATTTCTAGGTTTCACTCTGTTTTCTTCTATAGGAATAGATGTATTTGGAACTCTAAATGAAACACGGTTTGTGCTAGTTCTTTGAAACTTGACACAATAAAGCAGTTTCAAGTTCTATCTCTATGGTTTGTTTGTTGTTGATGTAGCCCTAAGCAGAGACTGGCGGAAATCACTTTCATGGAAAGGGGTTGCCAAGCTTCCAAAAAACTACGAGTTGCCTGAAATCTCAGCAAACATTTTTTCACCCAATCTTGATGATTCTTTCAGGTAATGATCAGTACACCAAAACAACTTGGCTCACCAAATTTCGTTCTTCTAGGTTAAACCGTTCGTTTGCAGTAACCGTTTTCATTTTTAGGTTTCATTCTGTTTTCTCCTATAGGGATACATGTATTTGGAACTCTAAATCAAACATGGTTTGTGCTAGCTCTTGGAAATTTACACAATAAAGCAGTTTCAAGTTCTATCTCTATGGTTTGTTTGCTGTTGATGTAGCCCTAAGCAGAGACTGCCGAAAATCACTTTCATGGAAAGGGGTTGCCAAGCTACCAAAAAACTACGAGTAGCCTGAAATCTCAGCAAACATTTTTTCACCCAATCTTTATGATTCTTTCAGGTAATGATCAGTACACCAAAACCACTTGGCTCACCAAATTTCGTTCTTCTAGGTTAAACCGTTTGTTTGCAGTAAACGTTTTCATTTTTAGGTTTCACTCTGTTTTCCGCTATAGGGATACATGTATTTGGAACTCTAAATCAAACATGGTTTGTGCTAGCTCTCTGAAACTTGACACAATAAAGCAGTTCAATGTTCTATCTCTATGGTTTGTTTGCTGTTGATGTAGCCATAAGAAGAGACTGGCGAAAATCACTTTTATGGTAAGGGGTGGCCAAGCTTCCAAAAACTAAGAGTTGCCTGAAATCTCGGCAAACCTTTTTTCACCCAATCTTGATGATTCTTCCAGATAATGATCAGTACACCAAAACCACTTGGTTCACCAAATTTCGTTCTTCTAGGTTAAACCGTTCATTTGCAGTAACCGTTTTCATTTTTAGATTTCACTCTGTTTTCTTCTATAGGGATACATGTATTTGGAACTCTAAATCAAACACGGTTTGTGCTAGCTCTTGGAAACTTGACACAATAAAGCAGTTTCAAGTTCTATCTCTATGGTTTGTTTGCTGTTGATGTAGCCCTAAGCAGAGACTGGCGGAAATCACTTTTATGGAAAGGGGTTGCCAAGCTTCCAAAAAACTACGAGCTGCCTGAAATCTCAGCAAACATTTTTTCACACAATCTTGATGATTCTTCCCGGTAATGATCAGTACACCAAAACCACTTGGTTCACCAAATTTCGTTCTTCTAGGTTAAACCGTTCGTTTACAATAACCGTTTTCGTTTTGAGGTTTCACTCTGTTTTCTCCTACGGGGATAAATGTATTTAAGACTCTAAATAAAACACGGTTTGTGCTAGCTCTTTGAAACTTGACACAATGAAGCAGTTTCAAGTTCTATCTCTATGGTTTGTTTTCTGTTGATGTAGCCCTAAGCAGAGACTGGCGAAATTCTCTTTTATGGAAAGGGGTTGCCAAGCTTCCAAAAAACTACGACTTTCCTGAAATCTCAGCCAATGTTTTTTCACCCAATATTGATGATTCTTTCAGGTAATGATCAGTACACCAAAACCACTAGGCTCACCAAGTTTCGTTCATCTAGGTTAAACCGTTCGTTTGCAGGAACCATTTTCATTTTTAGGTTTCACTCTGTTTTCTTTTATAGGGATACATGTATTTGGAACTCTAAATCAAACACGGTTTGTGCTAGCTCTTTGAAACTTGACACAATGAAGCAGTTTCAAGTTCTATCTCTATGGTTTGTTTTCTTTTGATGGAGCCCTACGCAGAGACTGGCGAAAATCACTTTCATGGAAAGGGGTTGACAAGCTTCCAAAAAACTACAAGTTGCCTGAAATCTCAGCAAACATTTTTTCACCCAATCTTGATGATTCTTTCAGGTAATGATCAATACACCAAAACCACTAGGCTCACCAAGTTTCGTTCTTCTAGGTTAAACCGTTCGTTTGCAGTAACCGTTTACATTTAAGGTTTCACTCTGTTTTCTCCTATACGGATACATGTATTTTGAACTCTAAATCAAATACGGTTTGAGCTAGCTGTTTGAAACTTGACACAATAAAGCAGTTTCAAGTTCTATCTCTATGGTTTGTTTGCTGTTGATGTAGCCCTAAGCAGAGACTGGCGAATATTACATTCATGGAAAGGGTTGCCAAGCTTCCAAAAAACTACGAGTTGCCTGAAATCTCAGCCAACATTTTTTCACCCAATCTTGATGATTCTTTCATGTAATGATCAGTACACCAAAACCACTTGGCTCACCAAATTTCGTTCTTCTAGGTTAAACCGTTCGTTTACAATAACCGTTTTCATTTTTAGGTTTCACTCTGTTTTCTCCTATAGGGATACATGTATTTGGAACTCTAAATCAAACACGGTTTGTGCTAGCTCTTTGAAACTTGACACAATAAAGCAGTTTCAAGTTCTATCTCTATGGTTTGTTTGCTGTTGATGTAGCCCTAAGCAGAGACTGGCGAAAATCACTTTCATGGAAAGAAGTTGCCAAGCTTCAAAAAACTACGAGTTGCCTTAAATCTCAGCAAACACTTTTTCACCCAATATTGATGATTCTTTCAGGTAATGATCAGTACACCAAATCCACTAGGCTCACGAAGTTTCGCTCTTCTAGGTTAAACCGTTCGTTTGAAGTAACCGTTTTCATTTTTAGGTTTCACTCTGTTTTCTCCTATAGGGATACATGTATTTGGAACACTAAATCAAACACAGTTTGTGCTAGCTCTTTGAAACTTCACACAATAAAGCAGTTTCAAGTTATATCTTTATGGTTTGTTTGCTGTTGATGTAGCCCTAAGCAGAGACTGGCGAAAATCACTTTCATGGAAAGGGGTTGCCAAGCTTTCAAAAAACTACGAGTTGCCTAAAATCTCAGCAAACATTTTTTCACCCAATCTTGATGATTCTTTCAGGTAATGATCAGTACACCAAAACCACTTGGCTCACCAAATTTCGTTCTTCTAGGTTAAACCGTTCGTTGGCAGTAACCGTTTTCATTTTTATGTTTCACTCTGTTTTCTCCTATAGGGATACATGTATTTGGAACTCTAAATCAAACACGGTTTGTGCTAGCTGTTTGAAACTTGACACAATAAAGCAGTTTCAAGTTCTATCTCTATGGTTTGTTTGCTGTTGATGTAGCCCTTAGCAGAGACTGGCGAAAATCACTTTCATGAAAAGGGGTTGCCAAGCTTCCAGAAAACTACGAGTTGCCTGAAATCTCAGCCAACATTTTTTCACCCAATCTTGATGATTCTTTTAGCTAATGAACAGTAAACCAATACCACTTGGCTCACCAAATTTCGTTCTTCTAGTTTAAATCGTTCATTTGCAGTAACCGTTTTCATTTTTAGGTTTCACTCTGTTTTCTCCTATAGGGATACATGTATTTGGAACTCTAAATCAAACACGGTTTGTGCTAGCTTTTTGAAACTTGACACAATAAAGCAGTTTCAAGTTTTATCTCTATGGTTTGATTGCTGTTGATGTAGCCCTAAGCAGAGACTGGCGAAAATCACTTTCATGGAAAAGGGTTGCCAAGCTTCCAAAAAACTACGAGTTGCCTGAAATCTCAGCAAACATTTTTTCACCCATTCTTGATGATTCTTTCAGGTAATGATCAGTACACCAAAACCACTTGGCTCACCAAATTTCGTTCTTGTAGGTTAAACCGTTCGTTTGCAGTAACCGTTTTCATTTTTAGGGTTCACTCTGTTTTCTCCTATAGGGATACATGTATTTGGAACTCTAAATCAAACACGCTTTGTGCTAGCTCTTTGAAACTTGACACAATAAAGCAGTTTCAAGTTCTATCTCTATGGTTTGTTTGCTGTTGATGTAGCCCTAAGCAGAGACTGGCGAAAATCACTTTCATGGAAATGGGTTGCCAAGCTTCCAAAAAATTCCGAGTTTCCTGAAATCTCAGCAAATATTTTTTCACCCAATCTTGATGATTCTTTCAGGTAATGATCAGTACACCAAAACCACTTGGCTCACCAAATTTCGTTCTTCTAGGTTAAACCGTTCGTTTCAGTAACCGTTTTCATTTTTAGGTTTCATTCTGTTTTCTCCTATAGGGATACATGTATTTTGAACTCTAAATCAAACACGGTTTCTTATAGCTCTTTCAAACGTGACACAATCAAGCAGTTTCAAGTTCTATCTCTATGGTTTGTTTGCTGTTGATGTAGCCCTAAGCAGAGACTGGCGAAAATCACTTTCATGGATAGGGGTTGCCAAGCTTCCAAAAAACTACGAGTTGCCTGAAATCTCAGCAAATATTTTTTCACCCAATCTTGATGATTCGTTCAGGTAATGATCAGTACACCAAAACCACTAGGCTCACCAAGTTTCGTTCATCTAGGTTAAACCGTTCGTTTGCAGGAACCATTTTCATTTTTAGGTTTCACTCTGTTTTCTTTTATAGGGATACATGTATTTGGAACTCTAAATCAAACACGGTTTGTGCTAGCTCTTTGAAACTTGACACAATGAAGCAGTTTCAAGTTCTATCTCTATGGTTTGTTTGCTGTTGATGTAGCCCTAAGCAGAGACTTCCGAAAATCACTTTCATGGAAAGGGGTTGCCAAGCTACCAAAAAACTACGAGTAGCCTGAAATCTCAGCAAACATTTTTTCACCCAATCTTGATGATTCTTTCAGGTAATGATCAGTACACCAAAACCACTTGGCTCACCAAATTTCGTTCTTCTAGGTTAAACCGTTTGTTTGCAGTAAACGTTTTCATTTTTAGGTTTCACTCTGTTTTCCGCTATAGGGATACATGTATTTGGAACTCTAAATCAAACATGGTTTGTGCTAGCTCTCTGAAACTTGACACAATAAAGCAGTTCAATGTTCTATCTCTATGGTTTGTTTGCTGTTGATGTAGCCATAAGAAGAGACTGGCGAAAATCACTTTTATGGTAAGGGGTGGCCAAGCTTCCAAAAACTAAGAGTTGCCTGAAATCTCGGCAAACCTTTTTTCACCCAATCTTGATGATTCTTCCAGATAATGATCAGTACACCAAAACCACTTGGTTCACCAAATTTCGTTCTTCTAGGTTAAACCGTTCATTTGCAGTAACCGTTTTCATTTTTAGATTTCACTCTGTTTTCTTCTATAGGGATACATGTATTTGGAACTCTAAATCAAACACGGTTTGTGCTAGCTCTTGGAAACTTGACACAATAAAGCAGTTTCAAGTTCTATCTCTATGGTTTGTTTGCTGTTGATGTAGCCCTAAGCAGAGACTGGCGGAAATTACTTTTATGGAAAGGGGTTGCCAAGCTTCCAAAAAACTACGAGCTGCCTGAAATCTCAGCAAACATTTTTTCACACAATCTTGATGATTCTTCCCGGTAATGATCAGTACACCAAAACCACTTGGTTCACCAAATTTCGTTCTTCTAGGTTAAACCGTTCGTTTGCAGTAACCGTTTTCGTTTTGAGGTTTCACTCTGTTTTCTCCTACGGGGATAAATGTATTTAAGACTCTAAATAAAACACGGTTTGTGCTAGCTCTTTGAAACTTGACACAATGAAGCAGTTTCAAGTTCTATCTCTATGGTTTGTTTTCTGTTGATGTAGCCCTAAGCAGAGACTGGCGAAATTCTCTTTTATGGAAAGGGGTTGCCAAGCTTCCAAAAAACTACGACTTTCCTGAAATCTCAGCCAATGTTTTTTCACCCAATATTGATGATTCTTTCAGGTAATGATCAGTACACCAAAACCACTAGGCTCACCAAGTTTCGTTCATCTAGGTTAAACCGTTCGTTTGCAGGAACCATTTTCATTTTTAGGTTTCACTCTGTTTTCTTTTATAGGGATACATGTATTTGGAACTCTAAATCAAACACGGTTTGTGCTAGCTCTTTGAAACTTGACACAATGAAGCAGTTTCAAGTTCTATCTCTATGGTTTGTTTTCTTTTGATGGAGCCCTACGCAGAGACTGGCGAAAATCACTTTCATGGAAAGGGGTTGACAAGCTTCCAAAAAACTACAAGTTGCCTGAAATCTCAGCAAACATTTTTTCACCCAATCTTGATGATTCTTTCAGGTAATGATCAATACACCAAAACCACTAGGCTCACCAAGTTTCGTTCTTCTAGGTTAAACCGTTCGTTTGCAGTAACCGTTTACATTTAAGGTTTCACTCTGTTTTCTCCTATACGGATACATGTATTTTGAACTCTAAATCAAATACGGTTTGAGCTAGCTGTTTGAAACTTGACACAATAAAGCAGTTTCAAGTTCTATCTCTATGGTTTGTTTGCTGTTGATGTAGCCCTAAGCAGAGACTGGCGAATATTACATTCATGGAAAGGGTTGCCAAGCTTCCAAAAAACTACGAGTTGCCTGAAATCTCAGCCAACATTTTTTCACCCAATCTTGATGATTCTTTCATGTAATGATCAGTACACCAAAACCACTTGGCTCACCAAATTTCGTTCTTCTAGGTTAAACCGTTCGTTTACAATAACCGTTTTCATTTTTAGGTTTCACTCTGTTTTCTCCTATAGGGATACATGTATTTGGAACTCTAAATCAAACACGGTTTGTGCTAGCTCTTTGAAACTTGACACAATAAAGCAGTTTCAAGTTCTATCTCTATGGTTTGTTTGCTGTTGATGTAGCCCTAAGCAGAGACTGGCGAAAATCACTTTCATGGAAAGAAGTTGCCAAGCTTCAAAAAACTACGAGTTGCCTTAAATCTCAGCAAACACTTTTTCACCCAATATTGATGATTCTTTCAGGTAATGATCAGTACACCAAATCCACTAGGCTCACGAAGTTTCGCTCTTCTAGGTTAAACCGTTCGTAAGAAGTAACCGTTTTCATTTCTAGGTTTCACTCTGTTTTCTCCTATAGGGATACATGTATTTGGAACACTAAATCAAACACAGTTTGTGCTAGCTCTTTGAAACTTCACACAATAAAGCAGTTTCAAGTTATATCTTTATGGTTTGTTTGCTGTTGATGTAGCCCTAAGCAGAGACTGGCGAAAATCACTTTCATGGAAAGGGGTTGCCAAGCTTTCAAAAAACTACGAGTTGCCTAAAATCTCAGCAAACATTTTTTCACCCAATCTTGATGATTCTTTCAGGTAATGATCAGTACACCAAAACCACTTGGCTCACCAAATTTCGTTCTTCTAGGTTAAACCGTTCGTTGGCAGTAACCGTTTTCATTTTTATGTTTCACTCTGTTTTCTCCTATAGGGATACATGTATTTGGAACTCTAAATCAAACACGGTTTGTGCTAGCTGTTTGAAACTTGACAAAATAAAGCAGTTTCAAGTTCTATCTCTATGGTTTGTTTGCTGTTGATGTAGCCCTTAGCAGAGACTGGCGAAAATCACTTTCATGAAAAGGGGTTGCCAAGCTTCCAGAAAACTACGAGTTGCCTGAAATCTCAGCCAACATTTTTTCACCCAATCTTGATGATTCTTTTAGCTAATGAACAGTAAACCAAAACCACTTGGCTCACCAAATTTCGTTCTTCTAGTTTAAATCGTTCATTTGCAGTAACCGTTTTCATTTTTAGGTTTCACTCTGTTTTCTCCTATAGGGATACATGTATTTGGAACTCTAAATCAAACACGGTTTGTGCTAGCTTTTTGAAACCTAACACAATCAAGTAGTTTTAAGTTCTATCTCTATGGTTTGATTGCTGTTGATGTAGCCCTAAGCAGAGACTGGCGAAAATCACTTTCATGGAAAGGGGTTGCCAAGCTTCCAAAAAACTACGAGTTGCCTGAAATCTCAGCAAACATTTTTTCACCCATTCTTGATGATTCTTTCAGGTAATGATCAGTACACCAAAACCACTTGGCTCACCAAATTTCGTTCTTGTAGGTTAAACCGTTCGTTTGCAGTAACCGTTTTCATTTTTAGGGTTCACTCTGTTTTCTCCTATAGGGATACATGTATTTGGAACTCTAAATCAAACACGCTTTGTGCTAGCTCTTTGAAACTTGACACAATAAAGCAGTTTCAAGTTCTATCTCTATGGTTTGTTTGCTGTTGATGTAGCCCTAAGCAGAGACTGGCGAAAATCACTTTCATGGAAAGGGGTTGCCAAGCTTCCAAAAAATTACGAGTTTCCTGAAATCTCAGCAAATATTTTTTCACCCAATCTTGATGATTCTTTCAGGTAATGATCAGTACACCAAAACCACTTGGCTCACCAAATTTCGTTCTTCTAGGTTAAACCGTTCGTTTCAGTAACCGTTTTCATTTTTAGGTTTCATTCTGTTTTCTCCTATAGGGATACATGTATTTTGAACTCTAAATCAAACACGGTTTCTTATAGCTCTTTCAAACGTGACACAATCAAGCAGTTTCAAGTTCTATCTCTATGGTTTGTTTGCTGTTGATGTAGCCCTAAGCAGAGACTGGCGAAAATCACTTTCATGGATAGGGGTTGCCAAGCTTCCAAAAAACTACGAGTTGCCTGAAATCTCAGCAAATATTTTTTCACCCAATCTTGATGATTCGTTCAGGTAATGATCAGTACACCAAAACCACTTGGCTCACCAAATTTTGTTCTTCTAGGTTAAACCGTTCGTTTCAGTAACCGTTTTCATTTTTAGGTTTCATTCTGTTTTCTCCTATAGGGATACATGTATTTGGAACTCTAAATGAAACACGGTTTGTGCTAGCTCTTTGAAACCTAACACAATCAAGTAGTTTTAAGTTCTATCTCTATGGTTTGTTTGCTGTTGATGTAGCCCTAAGCAGAGACTGGCGAAAATCACTGTCATGGAATGGGGTTGCCAAGCTTCCAAACAACTACGAGTTGCCTGAAATCTCAGCAAACATTTTTTCACCCAATCTTAATGATTCTTTCAGGTAATGATCAGTACACCAAAACCACTTGGCTCACCAAATTTCGTTCTTCTAGGTTAAACCGTTCGTTTGCAGTAACCGTTTTCATTTTTAGCTTTCACTCTGTTTTCTCCTGTAGAATTACATGTATTTGGAACTCTAAATAAAACAGGGTTTGTGCTAGCTCTTTGAAACTTGACACAATAAAGCAGTTTCAAATTCTATCTCTATGGTTTGTTTGCTGTTGATGTAGCCCAAAGCAGAGACTGGCGAAAATCACTTTCATGGAAAGGGGTTGCAAAGCTTCCAAAAAACTACAAGTTGCCTGAAATCTCAGCAAACTTTTTTTGACCCAATGTTGAAGATTCTTTCAGGTAATGATCAGTACACCAAAACCACTAGGTTCACCAAGTTTCGTTTTCTAGGTTAAACCGTTCGTTTGCAGTAACCGTTTTCATTTTTAGGTTTCACTCTTTTTTCTTTTATAGGGATACATGTATTTGGAACTCTAAATCAAACATGGTTTGTGCTAGATCTTTGAAACTTGACACAATAAAGCAGTTTCAAGTTCTATCTCTATGGTTTGTTTTCTTTTGATGTAGCCCTAAGCAGAGACTGGCGAAAATCACATTCTTTGAAAGGGGTTGCCAAGCTTCCAAAAGACTACGAGTAGCCTGAAATATCAGCAAACATTTTTTCACCCAATCTTGATGATTCTTTCAGGTAATGATCAGTACACCAATACCGCTTGACTCACCAAATTTTGTTCTTCTAGGTTAAACCGTTCGTTTGCAGTAACCGTTTTCGTTTTGAGGTTTCACTCTGTTTTCTCCTACGGGGATAAATGTATTTAAGACTCTAAATAAAACACGGTTTGTGCTAGCTCTTTTGAAACTTGACACAATAAAGCAGTTTCAAGTTCTATCTCTATGGTTTGTTTGCTGTTGATGTAGCCCTAAGCAGACACTGGCGAAAATCACTTTCATGGAAAGGGGTTGCCAAGTTTCCAAAAAAGTACGAGTTACCTGAAATCTCAGCTAATATTTTTTGACCCAAACTTGATGATTCTTTCAGGTAATGATCAGTACACCAAAACCACTTGGCTCACCAAATTTCGTTTTTCTAGGTTAAACCGTTCGTTTGCAGTAACCGTTTTCATTTTTAGGTTTCACACTGTTTTCTCCTATAGGGATACATGTATTTTGAACTCTAAATCAAACACGGTTTGTGCTAGCTCTTTGAAACTTGACACAATAAAGCAGTTTCAAGTTCTATCTCTATGGTTTGTTTGCTGTTGATGTAGCCCTAAACAGAGCCTGGCGAAAATCACTTTCATGGAAAGGGGTTGCCAAGCTTCCAAAAAACTACAAGGTGCCTGAATCTCAGCAAACATTTTTTCACCCAATCTTGATGATTCTTTCAGGTAATGATCCGTACACCAAAACCACTTGGCTCACCAAATTTCGTTCTTCTAGGTTACACCGTTCTTTTGCAGTAACCGTTTACATTTTTAGGTTTCACTCTGTTTTCTTCTATAGGGATACATGTATTTGGATCTCTAAATCAAACACGGTTTGTGCTAGCTCTTTGAAACTTGACACAATAAACAGTTTCCAGTTCTATCTCTATGGTTTTTTTTGTTGATGTAGCCCTAAGTAGAGACTGATGAAAATCACTTTCATGGAAAGGGGTTGCCAAGCTTCCAAAAAACTACGAGATTCCTGAAATCTCAGCAAACATTTTTTTCACCCAATCTTGATGATTCTTTCAGGTAATCATCAGTACACCAAAACCACTTGGCTCACCAAATTTCGTTCTTCTAGGTTAAACTGTTCGTTTGCAGTAAACGTTTTCATTTTTAGGTTTCACTCTGTTTTCTCCTATAGGGATACATGTATTTGGAACTCTAAATCAAACACGGTTTGTGCTAGCTCTTTGAAACTTGACACAATAAAGCAGTTTCAAGTTCTATCTCTATGGTTTGTTTGCTGTAGATGTAGCCCTAAGCAGAGACTGGCGAAAATCACTTTCATGGAAAGGGGTTGCCAAGCTTCCAAAAAAGTACGTGTTGCCTGAAATCTCAAAAACATTTTTTCACCCAATCTTGATGATTCTTTCAGGTAATGATCAGTACACCAATACCGCTTGACTCACCAAATTTTGTTCTTCTAGGTTAAACCGTTCGTTTGCAGTAACCGTTTTCGTTTTGAGGTTTCACTCTGTTTTCTCCTACGGGGATAAATGTATTTAAGACTCTAAATAAAACACGGTTTGTGCTAGCTCTTTTGAAACTTGACACAATAAAGCAGTTTCAAGTTCTATCTCTATGGTTTGTTTGCTGTTGATGTAGCCCTAAGCAGACACTGGCGAAAATCACTTTCATGGAAAGGGGTTGCCAAGTTTCCAAAAAAGTACGAGTTACCTGAAATCTCAGCTAATATTTTTTGACCCAAACTTGATGATTCTTTCAGGTAATGATCAGTACACCAAAACCACTTGGCTCACCAAATTTCGTTTTTCTAGGTTAAACCGTTCGTTTGCAGTAACCGTTTTCATTTTTAGGTTTCACACTGTTTTCTCCTATAGGGATACATGTATTTTGAACTCTAAATCAAACACGGTTTGTGCTAGCTCTTTGAAACTTGACAAAATAAAGCAGTTTCAAGTTCTATCTCTATGGTTTGTTTGCTGTTGATGTAGCCCTAAACAGAGCCTGGCGAAAATCACTTTCATGGAAAGGGGTTGCCAAGCTTCCAAAAAACTACAAGGTGCCTGAATCTCAGCAAACATTTTTTCACCCAATCTTGATGATTCTTTCAGGTAATGATCCGTACACCAAAACCACTTGTCTCACCAAATTTCGTTCTTCTAGGTTACACCGTTCTTTTGCAGTAACCGTTTACATTTTTAGGTTTCACTCTGTTTTCTTCTATAGGGATACATGTATTTGGAACTCTAAATCAAACACGGTTTGTGCTAGCTCTTTGAAACTTGACACAATAAACAGTTTCCAGTTCTATCTCTATGGTTTTTTTTGTTGATGTAGCCCTAAGTAGAGACTGACGAAAATCACTTTCATGGAAAGGGGTTGCCAAGCTTCCAAAAAACTACGAGATTCCTGAAATCTCAGCAAACATTTTTTTCACCCAATCTTGATGATTCTTTCAGGTAATCATCAGTACACCAAAACCACTTGGCTCACCAAATTTCGTTCTTCTAGGTTAAACTGTTCGTTTGCAGTAAACGTTTTCATTTTTAGGTTTCACTCTGTTTTCTCCTATAGGGATACATGTATTTGGAACTCTAAATCAAACACGGTTTGTGCTAGCTCTTTGAAACTTGACAGGATAAAGCAGTTTCAAGTTCTATCTCTATGGTTTGTTTGCTGTTGATGTAGCCCTAAGCATAGACTGGCGAAAATCACTTTCATGGAAAGGGGTTGCCAAGCTTCCAAAAAACTATGAGTTGCCTGAAATCTCAGCAAACTTTTTTTCACTCAATCTTGATGATTCTTTCAGGTAATGATCAGTACACAAAAACCACTGGGCTCACCAAATTTCGTTCTTCTAGGTTAAACCGTTCGTTTACAGTAACCGTTTTCATTTTTAGTTTTCACTCTGTTTTCTCCTATAGGGATACATGTATTTGGAACTCTAAATCAAACACGGTTTGTGCTAGCTCTTTGAAACTTGACACAATAAAGCAGTTTCAAGTTCTATCTCTATGGTTTGTTTGCTGTTGATGTAGCCCTAAGCAGAGACTGGCGAAAATCACTTTCATGGAAAGGGGTTTTCAAGCTTCCAAAAAACTACGAGTTTCCTGAAATCTCAGCAAACATTTTTATCACCCAATCTTGATGATTCTTTCAGGTAATGATCAGTACACCAAAACTACTTGGCTCACCAAATTTCGTTCTTCTAGTTTAAATCGTTCATTTGCAGTAACCGTTTTCATTTTTAGGTTTCACTCTGTTTTCTCCGATAGGGATACATGTATTTGGAACTCTAAATCAAACACGGTTTGTGCTAGCTCTTTAAAACTTGACACAATAAAGCAGTTTCAAGTTTTATCTCTATGGTTTGTTTGCTGTTGATGTAGCCCTAAGCAGAGACTGGCGAAAATCACTTTCATGGAAAGGGGTTGCAAAGCTTCCAAAAAACTACGAGTTGCCTGAAATCTCAGCCAACATTTTTATACCCAATCTTGATGATTCTTTCAGATAATGATCAGTACACCAAAACCACTTGGCTCACCAAATTTCGTTCTTGTAGGTTAAACCGTTCGTTTGCAGTAACCGTTTTCATTTTTAGGTTGCACTCTGTTTTCTCCTATAGGTATACATGTATTTGGAACTCTAAATGAAACACGGTTTGTGCTAGCTCTTTGAAACTTGACACAATAAAGCAGATTCAAGTTCTATCTCTCTGGTTTCTTTGCTATTGATGTAGCCCTAAGCAGAGACTGGCGAAAATCACTTTCGTGGAAAGGGGTTGAAAAGCTTCCAAAAAAGTACGTGTTGCCTGAAATCTCAGAAACATTTTTTCACCCATTCTTGATGATTCTTTCAGGTAATGATCAGTACACCTAAACCACTTGGCTCACCAAATTTCGTTCTTGTAGGTTAAACCGTTCGTTTGCAGTAACCGTTTCCATTTTTAGCTTTCACTGTGTTTTCTCCTATGGGGATACATGTATTAGGAACTATAAATAAAACACGGTTTGTGCTAGCTCTTTGAAACTTGACAGGATAAAGCAGTTTCAAGTTCTATCTCTATGGTTTGTTTGCTGTTGATGTAGCCCTAAGCATAGACTGGCGAAAATTACTTTCATGGAAAGGGGTTGACAAGCTTCCAAAAAACTATGAGTTGCCTGAAATCTCAGCAAACTTTTTTTCACTCAATCTTGATGATTCTTTCAGGTAATGATCAGTACACAAAAACCACTGGGCTCACCAAATTTCGTTCTTCTAGGTTAAACCGTTCGTTTGCAATAAACGTTTTCATTTTTAGGTTTCACTCTGTTTTCTCCTATAGGTATACATGTATTTGGAACTCTAAATCAAACACGGTTTGTTCTAGCTTTTTGAAACTTGACACAATAAAGCAGTTTCAAGTTTTATTTCTATGGTTTGTTTGCTGTTGATGAAGCCCTAAGCAGAGACTGGCGAAAATCAATTTCATGGAAAGGGGTTGCCAAGCTTTCAAAAAACTACGAGTTGTCTGAATCTCAGCAAACATTTTTCACCAATCTTGATGATGCTTTCAGGTAATGATCAGTACACCAAAACCACTTGGCTCACCAAATTTTGTTCTTCTAGGTTAAACCGTTCGTTTGCAGTAACCTTTTTCATTTTTAGGTTTCACTCTGTTTTCTCCTATAGGGATACATGTATTTGGAACACTAAATCAAGCACGGTTTTTGCTAGCTCTTTGAAACTTTACACAATAAAGCAGTTTCAAGTTATATTTTTATGGTTTGTTTGCTGTTGATGTACCCCTAAGCAGAGACTGGCGAAAATCACTTTCATGGAAAGGGGTTGCCAAGCTTCCAAAAAACTATGAGTTGCCTGAAATCTCAGCAAACATTTTTTCACCCAATCTTGATGATTCTTTCAGGTAATGATCAGTACACCAAAACCACTTGGCTCACCAAATTTCGTTCTTCTAGGTTAAACCGTTCGTTTGCAGTAACCGTTTTCATTTTTAGGTTTCACTCTATTTTCTCCTATAGGTATACATGTATTTGGAACTCTAAATCAAACACGGTTTTTGCTAGCTTTTTGAAACTTTACACAATAAAGCAGTTTCAAGTTTTATCTCTATGGTTTGTTTGCTGTTGATGTAGCCCTAAGCACAGACTGGCGAAAATCACTTTCATGGAAAGGGGTTGCCAAGCTTCCAAAAAACTACGAGTTTCCTGAAATCTCAGCAAACATTTTTTCACCCAATCTTGATGATTCTTTCAGGTAATGATCAGTACACCAAAACCACTTGGCTCACCAAATTTCGTTCTTGTAAGTTAAACCGTTCGTTTGCAGTAACCGTTTTCATTTTTAGGTTTCACTCTGTTTTCTCCGATAGGGATACATGTATTTGGAACTCTAAATCAAACACGGTTTGTGCTAGCTCTTTGAAACTTGACACAATAAAGCAGTTTCAAGTTATATCTTTATGGTTTGTTTGCTGTTGATGTAGCCCTAAGCAGAGACTGGCGAAAATCACTTTCATGGAAAGGGGTTGCCAAGCTGCCAAAAAACTACGAGTTGCCTAAAATCTCAGCAAACATTTTTTCACCCAATCTTGATGATTCTTTCAGGTAATGATCAGTACACCAAAACCACTTGGCTCACCAAATTTCGTTCTTCTCGGTTAAACCGTTCGTTTGCAGTAACCGTTTTCATTTTTAGGTTTCACTCTGTTTTCTCCTATAGGAATACATGTATTTGGAACTCTAAATCAAACACGTTTTTTGCTAGCTTTTTAAAACTTGACACAATAAAGCAGTTTCAAGTTTTATCTCTATGGTTTGTTTGCTGTTGATGTAGCCATAAGCAGAGACTGGCGAAAATCACTTTAATGGAAAGGGGTTGTCAAGCTTCGAAAAAACTACGAGTTGCCTGAAATCTCAGCAAACATTTTTTCACCCAATCTTGATGATTCTTTCAGGTAATGATCAGTACACCAAAACCACTTGGCTCACCAAATTTCGTTCTTGTAGGTTAAACCGTTCGTTTGCAGTAACCGTTTTCCTTTTTAGGTTTCACTCTGTTTTCTCCTATAGGGATACATGTATTTGGAACTCTAAATCAAACACGGTTTGTGCTAGCTCTTTGAAACTTGACACAATAAAGCAGTTTCAAGTTCTATCTCTATGGTTTGTTTGCTGTTGATGTAGCCCTAAGCAGAGACTGGCGAAAATCACTTTCATGGAAAGGGTTTGCCAAGCTTCCAAAAAACTATGAGTTGCCTGAAATCTCAGCCAACATTTTTTCACCCAATCTTGATGATTCTTTCAGGTAATGATCACTACACCAAAACCACTTGGCTCACCAAATTTCGTTCTTCTAGTTTAAACCGTTCGTTTGCAGTAACCGTTTTCATTTTTAGGTTGCACTCTGTTTTCTCCTATAGGTATACATGTATTTGGAACTCTAAATGAAACACGGTTTGTGCTAGCTCTTTGAAACTTGACACAATAAAGCAGATTCAAGTTCTATCTCTCTGGTTTCTTTGCTATTGATGTAGCCCTAAGCAGAGACTGGCGAAACTCACTTTCATGGAAAGGGGTTGCCAAGCTTCCAAAAAAGTACGTGTTGCCTGAAATCTCAGAAACATTTTTTCACCCAATCTTGATGATTCTTTCAGGTAATGATCAGTACACCTAAACCACTGGGCTCACCAAATTTCGTTCTTGTAGGTTAAACCGTTCGTTTGCAGTAACCGTTTTCATTTTTAGATTTCACTGTGTTTTCTCCTATAGGGATACATGTATTTGGAACTCTAAATAAAACACGGGTTGTGCTAGCTCTTTGAAACTTGACAGGATAAAGCAGTTTCAAGTTCTATCTCTATGGTTTGTTTGCTGTTGATGTAGCCCTAAGCCCAGACTGGCGAAAATCAGTTTCAAGGAAAGGGGTTGCCAAGCTTACAAAAAACTACGAGTTGCTTGAAATCTCAGCAAACATTTTTTCACCCAATCTTGATGATTCTTTCAGGTAATGATCAGTAAACCAAAACCACTTGGCTCACCAAATTTCGTTCTTCTAGGTTAAACCGTTCGTTTGCAGCAACCGTTTTCATTTTTAGGTTTTACTGTTTTCTCCTATAGGGATACATGTATTTGGAACTCTAAATCAAACACAGTTTGTGCTAGCTCTTTGAAACTTGACACAATAAAGCAGTTTCAAGTTCTATCTCTATGGTTTGTTTGCTGTTGATGTAGTCCTAAGCAGAGACTGCCGAAAATCACTTTCATGGAAAGGGGTTGCCAAGCTTCCAAAAAACTACGAGTTGCCTGAAATCTCATCAAACATTTTTTCACCCAATTTTGGTGATTCTTCAGGCAATAATCAGTACACTAAAACCACTTGGCTCACCCAATTTCGTTCTTCTAGTTTTAACCGTTCGTTTGCAGTAACTGTTTTCATTTTTGGTTTTACTCTGTTTTCTCCTATAGGGATACATGTATTTGGAACTCTAAATCAAGCACGGTTTTTGCTAGGTCTTTGAAACTTGACACAATAAAGCAGTTTCATGTTCTCTCTATATGGTTTGTTTGCTGTTGATGTAGCCCTAAGAAGATACTGGCGAAAATCACTTTCATGGAAAGGGGTTGCCAAGCTTCCAAAAAACTACGAGTTGCCTGAAATCTCAGCAAACATTTTTTCACCCAATCTTGATGATTCTTTCAGGTAATGATCAGTACACCAATACCACTTGGCTCACCAAATTTTGTTCTTCTAGGTTAAACCGTTCGTTTGCAGTAACCGTTTTCATTTTTAGGTTTCACTCTGTTTTAACCTACAGGGATACATGTATTTAAAACTCTAAATCAAACACGGTTTGTGCTAGCTCTTTGAAACTTGACACAATAAAGCAGTTTCATGTTCTATCTCTAAGCTTTGTCTGCTGTTGATGTAGCCCTAAGCAGAGACTTGAAAAATCACTTTAATGGAAAAAGGTTGCCAAGCGTCCAAAAAACTACGAGTTACCTGAAATCTCAGCAAACCCAATCTTGATGATTCGTTCAGGTAATGATCAGTACACCAAAACCACTTGGCTCACCCAATTTCGTTCTTCTAGGTTAAATTGTTCGTTATCAGTAACCGTTTTCATTTTTAGGTTTCACTCTGTTTTCTCCTATATGGATACATGTATTTGCAACTCTAAACCAAACACGGTTTGTGCAAGCTCTTTGGAACTTGACACAATAAAGCAGATTCAAGTTCTATCTTTATGGTTTGTTTGCTGTTGATGTAGCCCTAAGCAGAGAATGGCGAAAATCACTTTCATGGAAAGGGGTTGCCAAGCTTCCAAAAAACTACGAGTTGCCTGAAATCTCAGCAAACATTTTTTCACCCAATCTTGATGATACTTTCAGGTAATGATCAGTACACCAAAACCACTTGGCTCACCAAATTTCGTTCGTGTAGGTTAAACCGTTGGTTTGCAGTAACCGTTTTCATTTTTAGGTTTCACTCTGTTTTCTCCTATAGGGATACATGTACTTGGAACTGTAAATCAATCACGGTTTGTGCTAGCTCTTGAAACTTGACACAATAAAGCAGTTTCTAGTTCTATCTCTATGGTTTGTTTGCTGTTGATGTAGCCCTAAGCAGAGACTGCCGAAAATCACTTTCATGGAAAGGGGTTGCCAAGCTTCCAAAAAACTACGAGTTGCCTGAAATCTCATCAAACATTTTTTCACCCAATTTTGGTGATTCTTTCAGGTAATAATCAGTACACTAAAACCACTTGGCTCACCCAATTTCGTTCTTCTAGTTTAAACCGTTCATTTGCAGTAACTGTTTTCATTTTTTGGTTTTACTCTGTTTTCTCCTATAGGGATACATGTATTTGGAACTCTAAATCAAGCACGGTTTTTGCTAGGTCTTTGAAACTTGACACAATAAAGCAGTTTCATGTTCTCTCTATATGGTTTGTTTGCTGTTGATGTAGCCCTAAGAAGATACTGGCGAAAATCACTTTCATAGAAAGGGGTTGCCAAGCTTCCAAAAAACTACAAGTTTCCGAAAAACTCAGCCAAAATTTTTTCACCCAATCTAGATGATTTCTTCAGGTAATGATAAGTACACCAAAACCACTTGGCTCACCAAATTTCGTTCTTCTAGGTTAAACCGTTCATTTGCAGTAACCGTTTTCATTTTTAGGTTTCACTCTGTTTTCTCCTATAGGGATACATGTATTTGGAACTCTAAATCAAACACGGTTTGTGCTAGGTCTTTGAAACTAGTCACAATAAAGCAGTTTCAAGTTCTATCTCTATGGTTTGTTTGCTGTTGATGTAGTTCTAAGCAGAGACTGGCGAAAATCACATTCTTTGAAAGGGGTTGCCTAGGTTCCAAAAAACTACGAGTTGCCTGAAATCTCAGCAAACATTTTTTCACACAATCTTGATGATTCTTTCAGGTAATGATCAGTACATCAAAACCAATGGGCTCACCAAATTTCGTTCTTCTAGGTTAAACCGTTTGTTTGCATTAACCGTTTTCATTTTTAGGTTTCACTCTGTTTTCTCCTATTGGGATACATGTATTTGGAACTCTAAATCAAACATGGTTTGTGCTATCTCTTTGAAACTTGACACAATAAAGCAGTTTCAAGTTCTGTCTCTATAGTTTGTTTGCAGTTGATGTAGCCCTAAGAAGAGAGTGGCGAAAAACACTTTTATGGAAAGGGGTTGCCAAGTTCCAAAAAACTACGAGTTGCCTGAAATCTCGGCAAACCTTTTTTCACCCAAACTTGATGATACTTCCAGGTAATGATCAGTACAACAAAACCACTTGGTTCACCAAATTTCGTTCTTCTAGGTTAAACCGTTCGTTTGCAGTAACCGTTTTCATTTTTAGGTTTCACTCTGTTTTCTTCTATAGGGATACATGTATTTGGAACTCTAAATCAAACACGGTTTGGGCTAGCTCTTTGAAACTTAACACAGTAAAGCAGTTCCAAGTACTATCTATTTGGTTTCTTTGCTGTTGATGTAGCACTAAGCAGAGACTGGCGAAAATCACTTTCATGGAAAGGGGTTTCCAAGCTTCCAAAAAACTACGAGTTGCCTGAAATTTCATCAAACTTTTTTTCACCCAATCTTGATGATTCTTTCAGGTAATGATCATTACACTAAAACCACTTGGCTCACCAAATTTCGTTCTTCTACTATAAACCGTTTGTTTGCAGTAACCGTTTTCATTTTAAGTTTCCCTCTGTTTTCTCCTATAGGGATACATGTATTTGGAACTCTAA
Organism: Ictidomys tridecemlineatus; assembly: GCF_052094955.1. NCBI lineage: Eukaryota > Metazoa > Chordata > Mammalia > Rodentia > Sciuridae > Ictidomys > Ictidomys tridecemlineatus. The sequence goes on from NC_135483.1 coordinate 84,223,517, forward strand.
ATGAAACACGGTTTGTCCTAGCTCTTTGAAACTTGACACAATAAAGCAGTATCAAGTTCTATCTCTATGGTTTGTTTGCTGTTGATGTAGCCCTTAGCAGAGACTGGCGAAAATCACTTTTATGGAAAGAAGTTGCCAAGCTTCCACAGAACTACGAGTAGCCTGAAATCTCAGCAAACATTTTTTCACCCAATCTTGATGATTCTTTCAGGTAATGATCAGTACACCAAAACCACTTGGCTCACCAAATTTCGTTCTTCTAGGTTAAACCGTTCGTTTGCAGTAACCGTTTTCATTTTTAGGTTTCACTCTGTTTTCTCCTATAGGGATACACGTATTTGGAACTCTAAATCAAACACGGTTTGTGCTAGCTCTTTGAAACTTGACACAATAAAGCAGTTTCAAGTTCTATCTCTATGGTTTGTTTGCTGTTGATGTAGCCCTAATCACAGACTGGCGAAAATCACTTTCATGGAAAGGGGTTGCCAAGCTTCCAGAAAACTACGAGTTGCCTAAAATCTCAGCAAACATTTTTTCACCCAATCTTGATGATTCTTTCAGGTAATTATCGGTACACCAAAACTACTTGGCTCACCAAATTTCGTTCTTCTAGGTTAAACCGTTCGTTTGCAGTAACCGTTTTTATTTTTAGGTTTCACTCTGTTTTCTCCTATAGGGATACATGTATTTGGAACTCTAAATCAAACACGGTTTGTGCTAGCTCTTTGAAATTTACACAATAAAGCAGTTTCAAGTTCTATCTCTATGGTTTCGTTGCTGTTGATGTAGCCCTAAGCAGAGACTGGCGAAAATCACTTTCATTTAAAGGGGTTGCCAAGCTTCCAAAAAACTACGAGTTTCCTGAAATCTCAGCAAACATTTTTTTACCCAATCTTGATGATTCTTTAGGGTTATGATCAGTACACCAAAACCACTTGGCTCACCAAATGTCGTTCTTCTAGGATAAACCGTTCGTTTGAAGTAACTGTTTTCATTTTTAGTTTCACTCTGTTTTCTCCTATAGGGATACATATATTTGGAACTCTAAATCAAACACGGTTTGTGCTAGCTCTTTGAAACTTGACACAATAAAGCAGTTTCAAGTTCTATCTCTATGGTTTGTTTCCTGTTGTTGTATCGCTAATCAGAGACTGGCGAAAATCACTTTCATGGAAAGGGGTTGCCAAGCTTCCAAAAAACTTCGAGTTGCCTTAAATCTCAGCAAACACTTTTTCACCCAATCTTGATGATTCTTTCAGGTAATGATCAGTACACCAAATCCAGTAGGCTCACGAAGTTTCGTTCTTCTAGGTTAAACCGTTCATTTGCAGTAACCGTTTTCATTTTTAGGTTTCACTCTGTTTTCTTCTATAGAGATACATGTATTTAAAACTCTAAATCAAACACGGTTTGTGTTAGCTCTTTGAAACTTGACACAATAAAGCAGTTTCAAGTTCTATCTCTATGCTTTGTTTTCTTTTGAGGGAGCCCTAAGCAGAGATTGGCGAAAATCACTTTCATGGAAAGGGGTTGCCAAGCTTCCAAAAAACTACGAGTTGCCTGAAATCTCAGCAAACATTTTTTCACCCAATCTTGATGATTCTTTCAGGTAATGATCAGTACACCAAAACACCTCGGCTCACCAAATTTCGTTCTTCTAGGTTAAACCGTTCGTTTGCAGTAACAGTTTTCATTTTTTAGGTTTCACTCTGTTTTCTCTTATAGGGATACATGTATTTGAAACTCTAAATCAAACACGGTTTGTGCTAGCTCTTTGAAACTTGACACAATAAAGCAGTTTCAAGTTCTATCTCTATGGTTTGTTTGCTCTTGATGTAGCCCTAAGCAGAAACTGGAGAAAATCACTTTCATGAAAGGGGTTGCCAAGCTTCTAAAAAACTACGAGTTGCCTGAAATCTCACCCAACATTTTTTCACCCAATCTTTTTGATTCTTTCAGGTAATGATCAGTACACCAAAACCACGTGGCTCACCAAATTTCGTTCTTCTAGGTTAAACCGTTCGTTGGCAGTAACCGTTTTCATTTTTAGGTTTCACTCTGTTTTCTCCTATAGGGATACATGTATTTGGAACTCTAAATCAAACACGGTTTGTGCTAGCTCTTTGAAACTTGACACAATAAAGCAGTTTCAAGTTCTATCTCTATCATTTGTTTGCTGTTGATGTAGCCCTAAGCAGAGACTGGAGAAAATCACTTTCATGGAAAGGGGTTGCCAACCTTCCAAGAAACTACGAGTTGCCTGGAATATCAGCAAACATTTTTTCACCCAATCTTGATGATTCTTTCAGGTAATGATCAGTACAACAAAACCACTTGGCTCACCAAATTTCGTTCTTCTACTTTAAACCGTTCGTTTGCAGTAACCGTTTTCATTTTTAGGTTTCACTCTGTTTTCTCCTATAGAGATACATGTATTTGGAACTCTAAATCAAACACGGTTTGTGCTAGCTCTTTGAAACTTGACATAATAAAGCAGTTTCAAGTTCTAGCTCTATATTTTGTTTACTGTTGATGTAGCCCTAAGAGAACTTCCGAAAACCACTTTCATGAAAAGGGGTTGCCAATCTTCCAAAAAACTACGAGTTGCCTGAAATCTCAGCAAACATTTTTTCACCCAATCTTGATGATTCTTTCAGGTAATGATCAGTACACCAAAACCACTTGGCTCACCAAATTTCGTTCTTCTAGGTTAAACCGTTCGTTGGCAGTAACCATTTTCATTTTTAGGTTTCAGTCTGTTTTCTCCTATAGGGATACATGTATTTGGAACTCTAAATCAAACTCGGTTTGTGCTAGCTCTTTGAAACTTTACACAATAAAGCAGTTTCAAGTTCTATCTCTATGGTTTGTTTGCTGTTGATGTAGCCCTAAGCAGAGACTGGCGAAAATCACTTTCATGGAATGGGGTTGCCAAGCTTCCAAAAAACTACGAGTTGCCTTAAATCTCAGCAAACATTTTTTGACCCAATCGTGATGATTCTTTCAGGTAATGATCAGTACACCAAAACCACTTGGCTCACCAAATTTCGTTCTTCTAGTTTAAACCGTTCGTTGGCAGTAACCGTTTTCATTTTTAGGTTTCACTCTGTTTTCTTCTATAGTGATACATGTATTTGGAACACTAAATCAAACACGGTTTGTGCTATCTCTTTGAAACTTGACACAATAAAGCAGTTTCAAGTTCTATCTCTTTGGTGTGTTTGCTGTTGATGTAGCCTTAAGCAGATACTGGCGAAAATCACTTTCATGGAAAGGGGTTGCCAATCTTCTAAAAAACTACGAGTTGCCTGAAATCTCAGCCAACATTTTTTCACCCAATCTTGATGATTCCTTCAGGTAATGATCAGTACACCAATACCACTTGGCTCACCAAATTTCGTTCTTCTAGGTTAAACCGTTCGTTGGCAGTAACCGTTTTCATTTTTAGGTTTCACTCTGTTTTCTCCTATAGGGATACATGTATTTGGAACTCTAAATCAAACTCGGTTTGTGCTAGCTCTTTGAAACTTGACACAATAAAGAAGTTTCAAGTTCTATCTCTATGGTTTGTTTGCTGTTGATGTAGCCCAAAGCAGAGACTGGCGAAAATCACTTTCTTGGAAAGGGGTTGCCAAGCTTCCAAAAAACTACGAGTTGCCTGAAATCTCAGCAAACATTTTTTCACCCAATCTTGATGATTCTTCCAGGTAATGATCAGTACACCAAAACCACTTGGCTCAACAAATTTCGTTCTTCTAGGTTAAACCGTTCATTGGCAGTAACCGTTTTCATTTTTAGGTTTCACTCTGTTTTCTCCTATAGGGATACATGTTTTTGGAACTCTAAATCAAACACGGTTTGTGCTAGCTCTTTGAAACTTGACACGATAAAGCAGTTTCAAGTTCTATCTCTATGGATTGTTTGTTGTTGATGTATCCCTAAGCAGAGACTGGGGAAAATCACTTTCATGGAAAGGGGTTGCCAAGCTTCCAAAAAACTACGAGTTGCCTGAAATATCAGCAAACATTTTTTCACCCAATCTTGATGATTCTTTCAGGTAATGATCAGTACACCAAAACCACTTGGCTCACCGAATTTCGTTCTTTTAGGTTAAACCGTTCATTGGCAGTAACCGTTTTCATTTTTATGTTTCACTCTGTTTTCTCCTATAAGAATACATGTATTTCGAACTCTAAATCAAACATGGTTTGTGCTAGCTCTTTGAAACTTGACACAATAAAGCAGTTTCAAGTTCTATCTCTATGGTTTGTTTGCTGTTGATGTAGCCCTATGCAGAGACTGGCGAAAATCACTTTAATGGGAAGGGGTTGCCAAGATTCCAAAAAACTACGAGTTGCCTGAAATCTCAGCAAATATTTTTTCACCCAATCTCGATGATTCTTTCAGGTAATGATCAGTACACCAAAACACTTGGCTCACCAAATTTCGTTCTTCTAGTTTAAACCGTTCATTTGCAGTAACCGTTTGCATTTTTAGGTTTCACTTTGTTTTCTCCTATAGGGATACATGTATTTGGAACTCTAAATCAAACACGGTTTATGCTAGCTGTTTGAAACATGACACAATAAAGCAGTTTCAAGTTCTATCTCTATGGTTTGTTTCCTATTGATGTAGCCCTAAGCACAGACTGGCGAAAATCACTTTCATGGAAAGGGGTTGCCAAGCTTTTAAAAAACTACGAGTTGCCTGAAATCTCAGCAAACATTTTTTTCAACCAATCTTGATGATTCTTACAGGTAATGATCAGTACACCAAAACCACTTGGCTCACCAAATTTCGTTCTTCTAGGTTAAACCGTTCGTTTGCAGTAACCGTTTTCATTTTTAGGTTTCACTCTGTTTTCTCCTATAGGGATACATGTATTTGGAACTCTAAATCAAACACGGTTTATGCTAGCTCCTTGAAACTTGACACAATAAAGAAGTTTCAAGTTCTATCTCTATGGTTTGTTTGCTGGTGATGTAGCCCTAAGCACAGACTGGCGAAAATCACTTTCATTGAAAGGGGATGCCAATCTTCCAAAAAACTACGAGTTGCCTGAAATCTCAGCAAACATTTTTTCACCCAATCGAGATGATTCCTTCAGGTAATGATAAGTACACCAAAACCACTTGGCTCACCAAATTTCGTTCTTCTGGGTTAAACCGTTCGTTGGCAGTAACCGTTTTCATTTTTAGGTTTCACTCTGTTTTCTCCTATAAAGATACATGTATTTGGAACTCTAAATCAAACATGGTTTGTGCTACCTCTTTGAAACTTGACAGAATAAAGCAGTTTCAAGTTCTATCTCTATGGTTTGTTTGCTGTTGATGTAGCCCTAAGCAGAGACTGGCGAAAATCACTTTCATTGAAAGGGGTTGCCAAACTTCAAAAAAACTACGAGTTGCCTGAAATCTCAGCAAACATTTTTTCACCCAATCGTGATGATTCTTTCAGGTAATGATCAGTACACCAAAACCACTTGGCTCACCAAATTTCGTTCTTCCATGTGAAACCGTTCGTTTGCAGTAACCGTTTTCATTTTTAGGTTTTACTCTCTTTTCTCCTATAGGGATACATGTATTTGGAAGTCTAAATCAAACATGGTTTGTGCTACCTTTTTGAAACTTGACACAATAAAGCAGTTTCAAGTTCTATCTCTATGTTTTGTTTGCTGTTGATGTAGCCCTAAGCAGAGACTGGCGAAAATCACTTTCATGGAAAGGGGTTGCCAAGCTTCCAAAAAACTATGTGTTGCCTGTAATCTCAGCAAACATTTTTTCAAGCAATCTTGATGATTCTTTCAGGTAATGATCAGTACACCAAAACCACTTGGCTCACCAAATTTCGTTCTTCTAGGTTAAACCGTTCATTTGCAGTAACCGTTTTCATTTTTAGGTTTCACTCTGCTTTCTCCTATAGGTATACATCTATTTGGAACTCTAAATCAAACACGGTTTATGCTAGCTCTTTGAAACTTGACACAATAAAGCAGTTTCAAGTTCTATCTCTATGGTTTGTTTGCTGTTGATGTAGTCCTAAGCAGAGACTGGCGAAAAGCACTTTCATGGAAAGGGGTTGCCAAGCTTCCAAAAAACTAGGAGTTGCCTGATATCTCAGCAAACATTTTTTCACCCAATCGTGATGAGTCTTTCAGGTAATGATCAGTACATCAAACCCACTTGGCTCACCAAATTTCGTTCTTCTACGTTAAACCGTTCGTTGGCAGTTACTGTTTTCATTTTTAGGTTTCACTCTGTTTTCTCCTATAGGGATACATGTATTTGGAACTCTAAATCAAAGACGGTTTGTGCTAGCTCTTTGAAACTTGACACGATATGCAGTTTCAAGTTCTATCTTTATGGTTTGTTTGCTGTTGATGTAGCCCTAAGCAGAGACTGGCGAAAATCACTTTCATGGAAAGGGGTTGCCAAGCTTCCAAAAAACTACGAGTTGCCTGAAATATCAGCAAACATTTTTTCACCCAATCTTGATGATTCTTTCAGGTAATGATCAGTACACCAAAACCACTTGGCTCACCAAATTTCGTTCTTCTAGGTTAAACCGATCGTTGGAAGTAACCGTTTTCATTTTTAGGTTTCACTCTGTTTTCTCCTATGAGGATACATGTATTTGGAACTCTAAATCAAACATGGTTTGTGCTAGCTCTTTGAAACTTGACAGAATAAAGCAGTTTCAAGTTCTATCTCTATGGTTTGTTTGCTGTTGATGTAGCTCTAAGCTGAGACTGGCAAAAATCACTTTCATGGAATAGGGTTGCCAAACTTCCAAAAAACTACGAGTTGCCTGAAATCTCAGCAAACATATTTTCACCCAATCGTGATGATTCTTTCAGGTAATGATCAGTACACCAAAACCACTGGCTCACCAAATTTCGTTCTTCTAGGTTAAACCGTTCGTTGGCAGTAACCGTTTTCATTTTTAGGTTTTACTCTGTTTTCTCCTATAGAAATACATGTATATGGAACTCTAAATTAAACATGGTTTGTGCTACCTTTTTGAAACTTGACACAATAAAACAGTTTCAAGTTCTATCTCTATGGTTTGTTTGCTGTTGATGTAGCCCTAAGAAGAGACTGGCGAAAATCACTTTCATGGAAAGGGGTTGCCAAGCTTCCAAAAAAACTACGAGTTGCCTGAAATCTCAGCAAACATTTTTTCAAGCAATCTTGATGATTCTTTCAGGTAATGATCAGTACACCAAAACCACTTGGCTCACCAAATTTCGTTCTTCTAGGTTAAACCGTTCGTTTGCAGTAACCGTTTTCATTTTTAGGTTTCACTCTGTTTTCTCCTATAGGGATACATGTATTTGGAACTCTAAATCAAACACGGTTTGTGCTAGCTTTCTGAAACTTGACACAATAAAGCAGTTTCAAGGACTGTCTCTATGGTTTGTTTGCTGTTGATGTAGACCTAAGCAGAGACTGGCAAAAATCACTTTCATGGAAAGGGGTTGCCAAGCTTCCAAAGAACTATGAATTGCCTGAAATCTCAGCAAACATTTTTTCACACAATCTTGATGATTCTTTTAGGTAATGATCAGTACACCAAAACCACTTGGCTCACCAAATTTCATTCTTGTATGTTAAACCGTTCGTTTGCAGTAACCGTTTTCATTTTTAGGTTTCACTCTGTTTTCTCCTATAGGGATACATGTATTTGGATCTCTAAATAAAACATGGTTTGTGCTAGCTCTTTGAAAGTTGACATAATAACGCAATTTCAAGTTCTATCTCTTTGGTTTGTTTGCTGTTGATGTAGCCCTAAGAAGAGACTGGCGAAAATCACTTTCATTTAAACTGGTTGCCAAGCTTCCAGAAAACTACGAGTTACCTGAAATCTCAGCAAACATTTTTTCACCCAATCTTGATGATTCTTTCAGGTAATGATCAGTACACCAAAACCACTTGGCTCACCAAATTTCGTTTTTCAAGGTTAAACCGTTCGTTTGCAGTAATCGTTTCCATTTTTAGGTTTTACTCTGTTTTCTCATATAGGGATACATGTATTTGGAACTCTAAATGAAACACGGTTTGTGCCAATTCTTTGAAACTTGACACAATAAAGCAGTTTCAAGTTCTATCTCTATGGTTTGTTTGCTGTTGATGTAGCCCTAAGCAGAGACTTCCGAAAATCACTTTCATTGAAAGGGGTTGCCAAGCTTCCAGAAAACTACGAGTTACCTGAAATCTCAGCAAACATTTTTTCACCCAATCTTGATGATTCTTTCAGGTAATGATCATTACACCAAAACCACTTAGCTCACGAAATTGCTTTCTTCTAGGTTAAACCGATTGTTTGCAGTAACCGTTTCCATTTTAAGGTTTCACTCTGTTTTCTCCTATAGGGATACATGTATTTGGAACTCTAAATCAAACACGGTTTGTGCTAGCTCTTTGAAACTTGACACAATAAAGCAGTTTCAAGTTCTATATCTATGGTTTGTTTGCTGTTGATGTAGCCCTAAGCAGAGACTGGCAAAAATCACTTTCATGGAAAGGGGTTGCCAAGCTTCCAAAAAACTACGAGTTGCCTGAAATCTCAGCAAACATTTTTTCAGCCAATCTTGATGATTCTTTCAGGTAATGATCAGTACACCAAAACCACTTGGCTCACCAAATTTCGTTCTTCTAGGTTAAACCGTTCGTTTGCAGTAACCGTTTTTATTTTAAGGTTTCACTCTGTTTTCTCCTATAGGGATACATGTATTTGGAACTCTAAATCAAACACGGTTTGTGCTAGCTCTTTGAAACTTGACACAATAAAGCAGTTTCAAGTTCTATCTCTATAGTTTGTTTGCTGTTGATGTAGCCGTAAGCAGAGACCGGCGAAAATCACTTTCATTTAAACTGGTTGCCAAGCTTCCAGAAAACTACGAGTTACCTGAAATCTCAGCAAACATTTTTTCACCCAATCTTGATGATTCTTTCAGGTAATGATCAGTACACCAAAACCACTTGACTCACCAAATTTCGATCTTCTAGGATAAACCGTTCGTTTGCAGTAACCGTTTTCATTTTTAGGTTTCACTCTGTATTCTCCTATAGAGATACATGTATTTGGAACTCTAAATCAAACACGGTTTGTGCTAGCTCTTTGAAACTTGACACAATAAAGCAGTTTCAAGTTTTATCTCTATGGTTTGTTTGCTGTTGATGTAGCCCTAAGCAGAGACTGGTGAAAATCACTTTCATGGAAAGAGGTTGCCAAGCTTCCATAAAACTACGAGTTTCCTGAAATCTCAGCAAACATTTTTTCACCCAATCTTGATGATTCTTTCAGGTAATGATCAGTACACCAAAACCACTTGGCTCACCAAACTTCGTTCTTCTAGGTTAAAACATTCGTTTGCAGTAACCGTTTTCATTTTTAGGTTTCACTCTGTTTTCTCCTATAGGGATACATGTATTTGGAACTCTAAACCAAACACGGTTTGTGCCAATTCTTTGAAACTTGACACAATAAAGCAGTTTCAAGTTCTATCTCTAAAAATTGTGTGCTGTTTATGTAGCCCTAAGCAGAGAGTGGCAAAAATCACTTTCATTTAAAGGGGTTGCCATGCTTCCTAAAAACTAGGAGTTGCCTAAAATCTCAGCAAACCTTTTTTAACCCAATATTGATGATTCTTTCAGGTAATGATCAGTAAACCAAAACCACTTGGCTCACCAAATTTCGTTTTCTAGGTTAAACCGTTCGTTTGCAGTAACCGTTTTCATTTTTAGGTTTCAGTCTGTTTTCTCCTATAGGGATACATGTATTTGGAACTCTAAATCAAACACGGTTTGTGCTAGCTCTTTGAAAATTGACACAATAAAGCAGTTTCAAGTTCTATCTCTATGGTTTGTTTGCTGTTGATGTAGTCCTAAGCAGAGACTGGCAAAAATCACTTTCATGGAAAGGGGTTGCCAAGCTTCCAAAAAACTAAGAGTTTTTTGAAATCGCAGCAAACATTTTTTCACCCAATCTTGATGATTCTTTCAGTTAATGATCAGTACATTAAAACCACTTCTCTCACCAAATTTCGTTCTTCTAGGTTAAACCGTTCGTTTGCAGTAACCCTTTTCATTTTTAGGTTTCACTCTGTTTTCTCCTATAGGAATACATGTATTTGGAACTCTAAATCAAACACGATTTGTGCTATCTCTTTGAAACATGACAAAATAAAGCAATTTCAAGTTCTATCTCTATGGTTTGTTTGCTGTTGATGTAGCCCTAAGCAGAGACTGGTGAAAATCACTTTCATGGAAAGGGGTTGCCAAGCTTCCAAAAAACTTCGAGTTGCCTGAAATCACAGCAAACATTTTTTCACCCAATCTTGATGATTCTTTCAGGTAATGATCAGTACACCAAAACCACTTGGCTCACCAAATTTCGTTCTTCCAGGTTAAACCGTTCGTTTGCAGTAACCGTTTTCATTTTTAGGTTTCACTCTGTTTTCTCCTATAGGGATACATGTATTTGGAACTCTAAAATAAACACGGTTTGTGCTAGCTCTATGAAACTTGACACAATAAAGCAGTTTCAAGTTCTTTCTCTATAGCTTGTTTGCTGTTGATGTAGCCCTAAGCAGAGACTGGCGAAAATCACTTTCATGGAAAGGGGTTGCCAAGCTGCCAAAAAACTACGAGTTGCCTGAAATCTCAGCAAATATTTTTTCACCCAATTTTGATGATTCTTTCAGATAATGATAAGCACACCAAAACTACTTGGCTCACCAAATTTCGTTCTTCTAGGTTAAACCTGTCGTTTGCAGTAACCATTTTCATTTTTAGGTTTCACTCTCTTTTCTCCTATAGGGATACATGTATTTGGAACTCTAAATCAAACAGGGTTTGTGCTAGCTCTTTGAAACTTGACACAATAAAGCAGTTTCAATTTCTACCTCTATGGTTTTTTTGTTGTTGATGTAGCCCTAAGCAGAGAGTGGCGAAAATCACTTTCATGGAAAGGGTTGCCAAGCTTCCAAAAAACTACGAGTTGCCTGAAATCTCAGCAAACATTTTTTCACCCAATCTTGATGATTCTTTCAGGTAATGATCAGTACACCAAAACCACTTGGCTCACCAAATTTCGTTCTTCTAGTTTAAACCGTTCGTTTGCAGTAACCGTTTTCATTTTTAGGTTTCACTCTGTTTTCTCCTATAGGGATACATGTATTTGAAACTCTAAATCAAACACGGTTTGTGCTAGCTCTTTGACACTTGACACAATAAAGCAGTTTCAAGTTCTATCTCTATGGATTGTTTGCTGTTGATGTAGCCCTAACCAGAGACTTCCGAAAATCACTTTCATGGAAAGGGGTTGCCAAGCTTCCAAAAACTACGAGTTGCCTGAAATCTCAGCAAACATTTTTTCACTCAATCTTGATGATTATTTCAGGTAATGATCAGTATACCAAAAATACTTGGCTCACCAAATTTCGTTCTTCTAGGTTAAACCGTTCGTTTGTAGTAACCGTTTTAATTTTTAGGTTTCACTCTGTTTTCTCCTATAGGGATACATGTATTTGGAACTCTAAATCAAACACGGTTTGTGCTAGCTGTTTGAAACTTGACACAATAAAGCAGTTTCAAGTTCTATCTCTATGGTTTGTTTACTGTTGATGTAGCCCTAAGAAGAGACTGTCGAAAATCACTTTTATTTAAAGGGGTTGCCAAGCTTCCAAAAAACTAGGAGTTTCCTGAAATCGCAGCAAACATTTTTTCACCCAATCTTGATTTTTCTTTCAGTTAATGATCAGTACACCAAAACCACTTCACTCACCAAATTTCGTTCTTCTAGGTTAAACCGTTCGTTTGCAGTAACCGTTTTCATTTTTAGATTTCACTCTGTTTTCTCCTATAGGAATACATGTATTTGGAACTCTAAATCAAACATGGTTTGTGCAAGCTCTTTGAAACTTGACACAATAAAGCAGTTTAAAGTTCTATCTCTATGGTTTGTTTGTTGTTGATGTAGCCCTAAGCAGAGACTGGCGAAAATCACTTTCATGAAAAGAGGTTGCCAAGCTTCCAAAAAACTACGAGTTGCCTGAAATCTCAACAAATATTTTTTCACCCAATCTTGATGATTCTTTCAGGTAATGATCATTACACCAAAACCACTTAGCTCACGAAATTTCTTTCTTCTAGGTTAAACCGTTTGTTTGCAGTAACCGTTTCCATTTTACGGTTTCACTCTGTTTTGTCCTATAGGGATACATGTATTTGGAACTCTAAATCAAACACGGTTTGTGCTAACTCTTTGAAACTTGACACAATAAAGCAGTTTCAAGTTCTATCTCTAAGGATTGTGTGCTGTTTATGTAGCCCTAAGCAGAGAGTGGCAAAAATCACTTTCATTTAAAGGGGTTGCCATGCTTCCAAAAAACTAGGAGTTGCCTAAAATCTCAGCAAACCTTTTTTAACCCAATATTGATGATTCTTTCAGGTAATGATCAGTAAACCAAAACCACTTGGATCACCAAATTTCGTTTTCTAGGTTAAACCGTTCGTTTGCAGTAACCGTTTTCATTTTTAGGTTTCAGTCTGTTTTCTCCTATAGGGATACATGTATTTGAAACTCTAAATCAAACACGGTTTGTGCTAGCTCTTTGAAAATTGACACAATAAAGCAGTTTCAAGTTCTATCTCTATGGTTTGTTTGCTGTTGATGTAGTCCTAAGCAGAGACTGGCAAAAATCACTTTCATGGAAAGGGGTTGCCAAGCTTCCAAAAAACTAAGAGTTTTTTGAAATCGCAGCAAACATTTTTTCACCCAATCTTGATGATTCTTTCAGTTAATGATCAGTACATTAAAACCACTTCTCTCACCAAATTTCGTTCTTCTAGGTTAAACCGTTCGTTTGCAGTAACCGTTTTCATTTTTAGGTTTCACTCTGTTTTCTCCTATAGGGATACATGTATTTGGAACTCTAAATCAAACACAGTTAGTGCTAGCTCTTTGAAACTTGACACAATAAAGCAGTTTCAAGTTCTATCTCTATGGTTTTTTTGCTGTTGATGTAGCCCTAAGCAGAGACTGGCGAAAACCTCTTTCATGGAAAGAGGTTGCCAAGCTTCCAAAAAACTACGAGTTGCCTGAAATCTCAGCAAACATTTTTTCACCCAAACTTGATGATTCTTTCAGGTAATGATCAGTACATCAAAACGACTTGGCTCACCAAATTTCGTTCTTCTAGGTTAAACCGTTCGTTTGCAGTAACCGTTTTCATTTTTAGGTTTCACTCTGTTTTCTCCTATAGGGATACATGTATTTGGAACTCTAAATCAAACATGGTTTGTGCTAGCTCTTTGAAACTTGACACAATAAAGCAGTTTCAAGTTCTATCTCTAAGGATTGTGTGCTGTTTATGTAGCCCTAAGCAGAGAGTGGCAAAAATCACTTTCATTTAAAGGGGTTGCCATGCTTCCAAAAAACTAGGAGTTGCCTAAAATCTCAGCAAACATTTTTTCAACCAATATTGATGATTCTTTCAGGTAATGAACAGTAAACCAAAACCACTTGGCTCACCAAATTTCGTTTTCTAGGTTAAACCGTTCGTTTGCAGTAACCGTTTTCATTTTTAGGTTTCAGTCTGTTTTCTCCTATAGGGATACATGTATTTGAAACTCTAAATCAAACACGGTTTGTGCTAGCTCTTTGAAACTTGACACAATAAAGCAGTTTCAAGTTCTATCTCTAAAAATTGTGTGCTGTTTATGTAGCCCTAAGCAGAGAGTGGCAAAAATCACTTTCATTTAAAGGGGTTGCCATGCTTCCAAAAAACTAGGAGTTGCCTAAAATCTCAGCAAACCTTTTTTAACCCAATATTGATGATTCTTTCAGGTAATGATCAGTAAACCAAAACCACTTGGCTCACCAAATTTCGTTTTCTAGGTTAAACCGTTCGTTTGCAGTAACCGTTTTCATTTTTAGGTTTCAGTCTGTTTTCTCCTATAGGGATACATGTATTTGGAACTCTAAATCAAACACGGTTTGTGCTAGCTCTTTGAAAATTGACACAATAAAGCAGTTTCAAGTTCTATCTCTATGGTTTGTTTGCTGTTGATGTAGTCCTAAGCAGAGACTGGCAAAAATCACTTTCATGGAAAGGGGTTGCCAAGCTTCCAAAAAACTAAGAGTTTTTTGAAATCGCAGCAAACATTTTTTCACCCAATCTTGATGATTCTTTCAGTTAATGATCAGTACATTAAAACCACTTCTCTCACCAAATTTCGTTCTTCTAGGTTAAACCGTTCGTTTGCAGTAACCGTTTTCATTTTTAGGTTTCACTCTGTTTTCTCCTATAGGGATACATGTATTTGGAACTCTAAATCAAACACGATTTGTGCTATCTCTTTGAAACATGACAAAATAAAGCAATTTCAAGTTCTATCTCTATGGTTTGTTTGCTGTTGATGTAGCCCTAAGCAGAGACTGGTGAAAATCACTTTCATGGAAAGGGGTTGCCAAGCTTCCAAAAAACTTCGAGTTGCCTAAAATCACAGCAAACATTTTTTCACCCAATCTTGATGATTCTTTCAGGTAATGATCAGTACACCAAAACCACTTGGCTCACCAAATTTCGTTCTTCCAGGTTAAACCGTTCGTTTGCAGTAACCGTTTTCATTTTTAGGTTTCACTCTGTTTTCTCCTATAGGGATACATGTATTTGGAACTCTAAATCAAACACGGTTTGTGCAAGCTCTTTGAAACTTGACACAATAAAGCAGTTTCAAGTTGTATCTCTAAGCTTTGTTTGCTGTTGATTTAGCCCGAAGCAGAGAATGGCGAAAATCACTTTCATGGAAAGGGGTTGCCAAGCTTCCAAAATACTACGAGTTGCCTGAAATCTAAGAAAACATTTTTTCACCCAATCTTGATGATTCTTTCAGGTAATGATCAGTACACCAAAACCACTAGGCTCACCAAATTTCGTTCTTCTAGGTTAAACCGTTCGTTTGCAGTAACCGTTTTCATTTTTAGGTTTCACTCTGTTTTTTCCTATAGGGATACATGTATTTGGAACTCTAAAATAAACACGGTTTGTGCTAGCTCTATGAAACTTGACACAATAAAGCAGTTTCAAGTTCTTTCTCTATAGCTTGTTTGCTGTTGATGTAGCCCTAAGCAGAGACTGGCGAAAATCACTTTCATGGAAAGGGGTTGCCAAGCTGCCAAAAAACTACGAGTTGCCTGAAATCTCAGCAAATATTTTTTCACCCAATTTTGATGATTCTTTCAGATAATGATAAGCACACCAAAACTACTTGGCTCACCAAATTTCGTTCTTCTAGGTTAAACCTGTCGTTTGCAGTAACCATTTTCATTTTTAGGTTTCACTCTCTTTTCTCCTATAGGGATACATGTATTTGGAACTCTAAATCTAACAGGGTTTGTGCTAGCTCTTTGAAACTTGACACAATAAAGCAGTTTCAATTTCTACCTCTATGGTTTTTTTGTTGTTGATGTAGCCCTAAGCAGAGAGTGGCGAAAATCACTTTCATAGAAAGGGTTGCCAAGCTTCCAAAAAACTACGAGTTGCCTGAAATCTCAGCAAACATTTTTTCACCCAATCTTGATGATTCTTTCAGGTAATGATCAGTACACCAAAACCACTTGGCTCACCAAATTTCGTTCTTCTAGGTTAAACCGTTCGTTTGCAGTAACCGTTTTCATTTTTAGGTTTCACTCTGTTTTCTCCTATAGGGATACATGTATTTGAAACTCTAAATCAAACACGGTTTGTGCTAGCTCTTTGACACTTGACACAATAAAGCAGTTTCAAGTTCTATCTCTATGGATTGTTTGCTGTTGATGTAGCCCTAACCAGAGACTTGCGAAAATCACTTTCATGGAAAGGGGTTGCCAAGCTTCCAAAAACTACGAGTTGCCTGAAATCTCAGCAAACATTTTTTCACTCAATC